>NC_086104.1:117226599-117466599 GCF_963921235.1 Mobula hypostoma
GACACCCTTCAACCAGCACGTCTTTACCGATATGGCGGGGGGGGGGGGGGGGTGGAGAGATCGAACACCCCACAGGCAACACAGTATGTCATGTCCAGTCTCTCCTCGGAACTGTAAGGTACTGCTGATGGCTATCTGTTGTAACCACTCCAGTGCGATGCTCCCAATAGTGTTGCGACCAGGACTGCACACAATGCTCCCGATGAGACCGTATACATATATTTAATTTTCTTTTTCTACATGACCCCGGCTATCGAACGCATATATATAAAATACCTTCTTAACTGATTGTCTACCTGTGATATTGGTTTGGAGTGCCAATTGATTCCTCTGCATTATGGTTGAAGTTCATGAGTCATGGGGAGAACGCGAACACCTGTTCTGTGTTGCCTTGAACTCGATCGCCAACGCCGTTAGCCTTTAGCGGGAGAGACATAATTTTTATTCTCCATACATGTTCCTGGGCTATTTCATCCTTTAAGGCTAGAGCATGGTAGTAATTATTGGCTGGTGTTGCACTGGCAGCGCGATGAGTCCCTAAGTGCAGATTGAAATAGCACTTGACAATTCATAGCTAAAACAAGATCAGTATTTTTAAAACTATAGTAAATAGGGTAATTTCTTGCTGAAGGCGACTTTGCATTTTAGGCTGAACTCCACATACATTTTCGAGGATGATGCAGCTGGAGACGTTGGCTCCACAACTGCATTGATCAACGCCTCGAAAATATCCTTACGGCTTTTCCAAGTTCTCTCCAATGACACTGTGGATTTGCGCCAAGATCTCCGGTTTCTGGAGATCTACTGGCAGTTGAATTGGCTCCTGTAAATTGTAACCCCATCTAGGCAGATTCCAGAGCCAGATGGGTTTTGCTTCGCCCGTGGAACATTATAATTTGCTTTGCAACGTGGCTGTTGGGGTTGGTCTGTCCAGAAAAGAGCGCAACAGACAGCCATGTAATATGAATGAATATTATCTCCAGCCACAATAAAACACTCTTCTACCCTTCTACCCTCAGTAAATTATTTTATCTCGGAGAATGCTAGTATTGTTATGCCTGAGATTTATATATTAACATATTGACTTTAATTCTGAGAGGCTGGGTGGCACAAAATTGTTGGGATCCTTCCACATGGTTCAAAATCACGAGACAACGGTTTATAATGTTTATTCGAAAGACCGGATTTTTCTTTTTTTTTCACTGTGTGTTCTGCTCGGGATTTAGAGTTGGGAAGAGCGATAGAATGAGAAACCTCGCCACTTTGACAGCTCGAGGATTCTCTAAGACTGTAAACTCCTGGGCATTAAAACCGCGCTGAGTACAGAGTTATTGGCGTGGTCTGCTGATGCATATTTTTGGAAGATTCTATAGAATGAGTAACGTGACGGAGACGTTTAATTTATAGCTTTGATATCATGGGCTACCGTTCTAAACTATTTAATTTATAACAATATGGTCAGTACCTTCTATTTCCATTCTGTCATTTCTTCATCCAATTGCTAAACATGCTGGGTGATTTAGGACTTTGGGATTAATCCTAAAATATGGCAAAGTTGCTACTGAACCCAAACTTTTCGTACTAAAATACGAACAGGTATGTTTTAGCTTGTTCAGTTATCTTCCAATAGCGCACTGCAGATAAACTAGTTGCAGCAGGCATCTTGTGATTATGAATACCGTCCGAGATCATGACATCCCTGATAAATGGCGGGACGAGATATGATCTCACGGACACAGATTGAACGGGGAAGAGTGAGATATTTAGCAATCGCACAATAATGTATAGAGTCTGGACTCAGTGTTAATGTCAGGTAATGCGATATTATGCGGTGTGGAACCAAGAAAAAGCTTGAGTTGTTTTGCAAGATGACTTATTTTCACTACGAAGGAATGATGTGGAAATATTTCAGAGACCAGAGGGATGAAACAATTAATTAGCCATTCTTTTATTGCATGCGCGAGCAGCCGCTCGACTTCTAAACCTTTTAAGTTTCATGATACAAAATGTCAATTATCTTCACTAAATAGGAAAATATATTTGGTTGTTCCATACTTATAGGATGTTCAAACTATACCAATTGTCTATCTTATTTCTTAATTCCTGAAGAATCAAATGATCTGGAGGAGTACGGAAATAAATCCTGGATCGCGGCTGCTGTCATTGGTGTTCTGGTCATCATTGCTCTCAGTGCCTGCGCATGCTTCAGAAACAGAAACTAAAGTAAGCTCCTTCTCCCTCCAGCACATTACAATTAAACTTTTCTCGGCGTGAAGTGGGACGATCAGAGTAATTAAAATTGGAAGACGAAGGTCGTAAACATCAACATTTTGAAGGAACAGGCGTTTCCTTTGCAATATGGGAGTCTGGACATGAATTGTTGGTTGCGTACTTATTGCAATAGAATCAGGCAAAAAAAAAACATCGACTGAAGAGGGGATGCAAGCCTGGGCTGATTGGTCCGAGTGGCTAGTGTGGATGTCCTATGTCCCAAGTAGGTGTTAGAATCATTATTGTGTCACAAAGACATGCAGCACTTGGCCTATGCCGACTAGGTTGTCTAAATGAGCGAGTTCAATTTGTCTGAATTTAAACTATATCCTTATAATAATTTCCTATCCAGATCCCATCCATCTGTATTTTAAACTCTCTAACTGTACCCAACTCTCCCAATGCCTCTGACAAGGCCTGACATTTATTGACACCCTTTGTGTGAGAAGATGGATGTCCTGTCCCTTTCAAAACCTTTTCTTCCCACATGAAATTCCTGCCAGTTAACTTACGGCTCTTTTATCCTGGGAAAATGATCGTGACTATTCATGGTACCTCTATGTCTCACAAATTCATATATCTCTACATGTTCACCTCAGAGCGTCCAGTGCTCCAAGGGGAAAATGTTCCAATCAATCCAATCTCTCCTTTTAACCTAAACCTACCAATCCCGGCATTATTTTCGTGAATCCTTTGTGTACCTGTTCGAGCTAAATAGCATCCTCTCCATAGCAGGCAGGCTACGACTACACGCAGTACTCAAATGTGGAGTATGAACGTCTTGTATAGCTGCAACATAACATCCCAACTCAAAATCCTGACCAATAAACCAAGTGTGTTAAATGCATTTTTCCACCCGACCCACTTTCAAAATGCTACACCCCTACATTCAATATGCGGGAACAAATTTGCCAGTTGACATAATAAAGTCTGTTACGATCTCTGGGTTGTCTTCGAACTAACATTCTTATGTTTATATCCAGCAGGCGGAAAAGGTGTGGATGGAAGATTATTGTGCACCAAATCTATCTATTAAACACCATAAAAAAAAGAGAAATATGCTGGAAATTCTTACCCCAGACGTCTATCTCCTGCTGAAATCGTACTGTCAAAAGTCGCTTTCGATTTGAGAAGTTTGTGTTGATACCATGTGATGGGGCTGGTACAATATGGATCCTGGCTTGCCTTTATTAACCTGATTATGCAACAATTGCGTCGTAGGGTTATTTGAAAAGGGGCAGGTCTGCTGTAATGACAGGCTCTTTAATATTTTTATTAAAGTTATATTTTTCTTTGTACCAGCTGAATACATCGAAGTTCTCTCTTCCTGCTGCCTCAAAGCAAACATGCTGGGACACTTTTGGATTTAGAAGGTTTACGGGTATCCTCTGTTTGGCAGCCCTGGCCTTGCTCCTAATTCTTCTGGATAACACAAGACGTACTTGCTTAGACTTAAACATAATGTGTTGCTTTATGATATTAAAGTGCTTTATTTGTAAATAATGCAGTCCATTATTTCATATCAACATAGAAGCAAAAGCCCGACACTGGTTATTTTCCACAAGTTTACTTGCCCCTCCTTGTGGTGTCCGAGGAATCATTTGATAAAACATACCATTGGTATTGTAATACTTATGCTATTTTTTTCCATCCTGTTCTGCAAGTGACCACAATGTAGGGGTGAGGTTAGAGATTAAAGATTCAGATTTATTTGTTACTTGTATTGAAACATACAGTGAAATACTTTGTTTGAGTTAATAACTAACACACCCAATAATATGCTAGGGGGCAGCTAGTAAATGTCACCACACACTTCAGCACCAACAAAGAATACCCACAATGATTGCCAGAACAATACAGAACACAGCAAGCGAGGAAACAGAAAAATCATAAGATGTTCCTCCTTTGCTCACAGACTTCTCAAGTAGTCCCGTCTTTCAGGTAGCAGTGGCACAGTGTCGATCTATTAGCTCCACCATTCTCAAATCCAGATTATTGTCATTTAACTATATGCACATATATAATGCATAAATAATACATATAGAAGCGGGATGTTTCTCCGAACCAGAGTGTAATTCACCAATCTGTTGGTTATATCTTTACGGTTACATCCGATTTAATGTTGCACTAATCCATATTGCACTGCTGTATTCTACATGTCTATTGTTTTGCACTCTCCTATATATCTGTCATATTTATGCATCATGTATGCCAGTTACTCTGTGTACTTCAGACATACAAGGAATTTCATTCCACCATGTTGCAAATTACAATAAACCGATCTAAGTCTAACAGAAAAATCAGAAACAATACTTAAGAGAAATGGACAATAATGGAATAAGTATCCAAACCCCCACCCTCGGCTGTTCAGATCTGTCTGTTTCAATGAAACTGTGTCCGCGATGGGGTTGTAAATTCTGTGTGACTTTATATTGCCATTTGCTGCCTGCTGAATTTTCGTGTTAACTTATTTAGAAGAAACAACACAGAGAACAGGCACATGTTCCGTGAGAGACAAGGGAAGGATCTATGTTGGAGCCGTCTTGAATGGATTACAGTTGCTGCAAACAGACCATCTCCTGGCTACTGTGGGAAACATCTGTATTCCGGATAACACAATGAATAGCCATGAAGTTAGAACTTAATCTTCAGCCGGCATCCTCCAACAGAATGTTTAATTAGAGTGGATATGAAGCACGATTCGTTGAATGTCTGGAATAATAATTAGAATCTCAATCACATTGAATATCACCGGAATATGAGTGAAATTTGTTAAGTTAGCAGCAGCAGTTCAATGCAATACATGATAAAAATAGAAACAAATCAATTACAGTAAGTATATTAAATAGTCGTATGTTAAAAATAGTGCAAGAACAGAAATAATAAAAAGTGAGGTAGTGTTCATGGATTCAATGTCCATTTAAAAACAGATGGCAGAGGGGAAAAAGCTGTTCCAGAGTCGCTGAGTGTGTGCCTTCAGGCTTCTGTACCTCCTTCAAAATGGCAGCAATGGGAACAAGGCATATCCTGGGTAATGAGGGTCCTTTCTAAGGCACCGCTCATTGACAATGTCTTGAATACTGCGGAGGGTAGTACCCATGATGGAGGGGACTAATTTCACAATATCCTTTAGGCTCTTGTAACCTTATGCAGTAGCACCCCCACCGTCATCCGCGCCATACCAATCAGTGATGTAGCCTGTCAGAAGGTTTTCCGTGGTACATCTGCAGAAGTTTTCGAGGGTTTTGGGTGACAATCCAAATCTCCTCAAACTCTGAATGAAATATAGCAGCTGTCTTACCTTCTTTACAGCTGCATCGATATGTTGGGACCAATTTAGATACACAGTGATACGGGCACCCAGAAAATTGAAATTGCTCACTCTCTCCATTTCTAACCCCTCTATAAGGACTGGTTTGCTTTCCCTCATCTAACACTTTTTGAAGTCCACAGTCTTTGGTCTTACCGACTCCATCTGAGATTTTGCCAACAATGGTAAAAGGCAGAGTTCATTGATTAGGGGAAAACTTAAAATATAACACTGTTTATTTCTCAATTATCATTCATGTAGATTAGCTTTGATTATGAGGACACTCAGTCCTCGTTTATTGTCATTTAGAAATGCATGCATTAAAAAATGATACAATGTTCCTCCAGAATGGTATCACAAGAAACACAGGGCAAACCAAGACTAAAATTGACAAAATCACGTAATTATAACATATAGTTACAACAGTGCAAAGCAATACCATAATCTGAGGAAAAGCAGACCATGGGCAAGGTAAAAAAATGTCTCGAAGTCCCGATAGACCCATCATCTCACGCAGACGGTAGAAGGGAGAAACTCTCCTTGCCATGAACCTCCAAGCGCTGCAAACTTGCCGATGCA
The DNA here is from genome assembly GCF_963921235.1 of Mobula hypostoma. Taxonomy (NCBI): domain Eukaryota; kingdom Metazoa; phylum Chordata; class Chondrichthyes; order Myliobatiformes; family Myliobatidae; genus Mobula; species Mobula hypostoma. The sequence continues at coordinate 117,232,760 of NC_086104.1, forward strand.
GCACCATTGGAAGCACCCGACTGCAACGGATTCTAGTCCGTCTGAAAACTTCGAGCCTCCGACCAGCCCTCTGACAGCAAGCACCGAGCGCCATCCTCTGCCCAGCGCTTCGACCCCGCTCTGGCCGCCAAGCAACAAGCAAAGCCGAGGACCCGGGGCCTTCCCCTCCGGAGATTCTGGATCACACAGGAGCAGTGGCAGTGAAGCAGGTATTTCAGAAGTTTCACCAGATGTTCCTCCGTGCTCTCACGTCTGTCTCCATCAAATCAGGATTGTGCACGGCACCCTACTTGACAGATAACAGTAATCACCACCGGAGTGGCCACTGCGAGTTGCGTCACGCCGCCATCTTCTTGTTATGTACATTACAATAACCATGCCTTTGTTTATATTATATCACAAATTAAGGGGAAAAAGGTGAGGATTAGTTACAAAGTGTCCGACAGAGGTCAGATCTGGTAGGCACAACAGGTTTTCTGCGAAACGTTCGGGAAGAAGAAACTTTTGGACCTGGGGATAGGTCGTGCAAATTTGTTTGGAGTAATCTCACTAAAACCATACGTATTTACTAATTCAGCATTCTCTTTAATATAATTCTGCTCTGCAACTGCCAAAGATGAATTTGAACTCAGCCACCTGAGTTCATGGCCTGATACTCTGATCACTAATTAAACAATTTAAACTCCAACAAACACTGAGGTTTGCAAAGCAAATACAAAATGCTGCAGGGACTCAACAGGTCCGGAGCATCCATGGAAATGACCGAACAGTTGATGTTTCAGGCTCAGACTCTTCTTCAGGCCCAGATACCTTCTATAAATACAAGGCTGATTCAGATTTATATCAGAGTCGTACAAATTATATTATGACTAATCTATTATTACAGATCGGGAAATCCATAAATAACGGTCCGGGTTTAATATTGTGGGGTAAACACACAAGAAGAACGTCAAGAGAGATAGCCATGCCAGGCACACACTACTGTTTAAACTAATGAATGGGAATTGGGTGGGGGAGGGGGAGGGGGAAGGGGAGGGGGTATGGTAGAATGGACCAGGCTGGACTGTTTGAGCATCTCAGTGGAGAGCAATATATTAGGACATAATCAGATTGTGGGCTTCAAAACTATTTTTTTAATAGGTCGGAATAGGATAAAAAATATTGGCAATAAATCAAGGATGGCCTGTATAAATACAAGAAGTATTACAAAAAAAATAAACCAGCTGGATGATCAATATGGTATCAAAGGATATACTTCACTTAGGAAAGGTAGGCAAGATTGTAAAGGTGGAGGAGTAGCCATTTCAGAAGAGAGAACTTACATGTGAGACTGCTTATGATAGAAGATCAATCAGTCTTTGTGATGACATCTGTGAGAGAATTGAAAAGTATAAGGATAAATGAATAACTGGGTGTATGTCATAGATTGCCTTATATCGTTAGTAATTTTAATAATAAACTCAATTAGAATATTTTAAAAAAGCAAGTTCAGAGGGTGGTGTTACAGTTATGGGTGACTTTAATTTCACAAATATTGAGTGGGAGAACCCCATGATTAATGGATTACAAGAAAGTGAATTTATTGAGTTGTTTGTTGTTTTGCTTGACCCAGTACGTTAATGTACCAACAAGATGGCAGGTCTTCCTGGATATCAGTATCAGCATAGAACTTTGAGTATGGAAGTTGTTGAGCCTTTAGGAACAAGTGAACATAATATTTTGTCCCAGAGTTTTTTTCAGGGGGAGGAGTATATCAATAAAAACAAAAGCATTAAATCGAATTCCAGAAAGGCAAAGCTTCTGCAAGTGCAGCAAAGCATTCAAGAAGTAAACTGCAAGAAACTGCTTGACGTTGAGTCAATAGAAGAACAACTGGGATGACTTCAAGAGGTAATACATGCAGTGCACGAAATGTTCATACTCAAGGTCAAGAGAAGCAATAAAAACAATGGAATGATAAAGATATAGACAAAAATGACGTTCTGCTTCAGCTGAAAGTTAATAACTCCCCAGAGTCAGACAACATATATTCAAGGGTACCTAAAGAGGTGTTTGATTATATATACATACCCCTAACGTGTATTTTTCTGAAGTCACTGAAGACTGATGAAATCCCTAAGGGCTGAAAATGTGCTAATGTTGTCCCAGTATATAAGAAGGGTGACCACACTGACCCTGGTAACTGTACATCAGTAAGATTAATGTGTATCTCTGGCAAGATAATAATGAAGAATGAGATGGAAAGCAGCTGTAAAGAACATGCATGTTGCTTAGGAAAGGGAAATAATGCTTTACTAATATGTTGGAATTCTCAGAAGAGGTAACTGAAATTTATGATAACAATAGGATGGTTGATATAATTTGCTTGGCCTTTCTGATGGCTTTTGATAAGTATTCCACAAGAGGTTAATAATCACTTTATAGAAGGTAGGGATTCTGGGTAGGTTTTGTGAATTGGTTAAAACCAGAAAACGAGTTATGGTAAGAGGATCATCTTCACACTCGGAAGATGTTAGAAGTGGCGCTCCACAGGGTTCGGTTTTGGGGCCACTGCTGTTGTTAGTTTGCATTAATGATCTAACAAATATACTAGTAAAGTTTGCTGATGACACAAAATTATGGTTGGTAACATGCTGGCAGCAGGATAAATACAATTAGATCTAAGCCAAATTCTGATGTTGGCAGATAAATGGCATATGAAATTTAATGTAAGTAAGTAAATGTAAAGAAATACATGTAATAAGTAGAAATATTAGATACAAGTATACAATGCGAGTCTTCAGTTAGAAAGTACATTGTTTGAAAGGGATTTCGGCATCCTGGTTGACTTGTCATAATCAGTATCAAATCCAAACAATGCACAGAAGTGTCTGGGATGACTAACAAAGTGTTGGGCTATATAATGTGCTCACTGGAGTACATAGAAGCATAGAAACATAGAAAATAGGTGCAGGAGTAGGCCATTTGGCCCTTCGAGCCTGCACCGCCATTTATTATGATCATGGCTGATCATCCAACTCAGAACCCTGCCCCAGCCTTCCCTCCATACCCCCTAATCCCCGTAGCCACAAGGGCCATATCTAACTCCCTCTTAAATATAGCCAATGAACTGGCCTCAACTATTTCCTGTGGCAGAGAATTCCACAGATTCACCACTCTCTGTGTGAAGAAGTTTTTCCTAATCTCGGTCTTAAAAGGCTTCCCCTTTATCCTCAAACTGTGACCCCTCATTCTGGACTTCCCCAACATCGGGAACAAACTTCCTGCATCTAGCCTGTCCAATCCATTTAGGATTTTATACATTTCAATCAGATCCCCCCTCAATCTTCTAAATTCCAACGAGTACAAGCCCAGTTCATCCAGTCTTTCTTCATATGAAAGTCCTGCCATCCCAGGAATCAATCTGGTGAACCTTCTTTGTACTCCCTCTATGGCAAGGATGTCTTTCCTCAGATTAGGGGACCAAAACTGCACACAATACTCCAGGTGTGGTCTCACCAAGGCCTTGTACAACTGCAGTAGTACCTCCCTGCTCCTGTACTCAAATCCTCTTGCTATAAATGCCAGCATACCATTCGCCTTTTTCACCGCCTGCTGTACCTGCAAATCTAGAGACTTTCTGCTTAAGCAGTACAATGTGCTTATGAGGCCACACCTTGAAAACTGTGTACAATTTTGGTTTCCATATTGTGAAGCCTAAATAGATGTAGAATGAGAGAAGACATGACAAACTGCTTGAAATCATTAACGGTATAAGTAAAGTAGATGCCAGCTGATATTTCAAAATTAATCCATCATCAAGGACACGGAGCCATAGTTGGAGATTAGTTAAGGGGAGATTGCAGACGAACGCGAGGAAGCATTTATTTACAGAGTGAATGTGAAACTATGTAATTGTGCAGCTGAGGGGAGTACATTAGAGACTTCCAAACCTGAACGCAATAGCTATTTCAACACATTATGTGAACAGGAATTTGGTAGGATTTATTAGACTGAATAGTCCGTTCTTGTCAAAAACTTTTTCACTGTTCTAACATACAGAAATCAATGAGTGAAAAATATCAGAAATATGCTGAATTAAAAGAGGAAAATGAATGGCAATGGAACATGAACAATATTGTCCAAATAGTTATATCTACAACTGGCATTATCCCAAAATCACTTGAAACTAGCTTTAAACATTTAAGCCTACAGAAATCTCCAGAAAGCCACTGGTAAAACCACTATAGGAACGGAAGATTCCGATAAATTGAGAAATGAGTGTGGTTGCCTCTGCCGATACCCCAGGCTTTGCAAGCTTGAGCGGAGAAAAGAAATAATATTGCTCAAAAAGCTTAGCAAATCACTATAGGAACCGAAAGTTCCCATAACTTGAGAAATGTGTGTCTTTGCCGGTGTCCATACCCAGATTTTACAAGTTTGAGCGAAAAAAAGTGCAAACTTAAAGCACACGGTATTGGGGGTAAGGTATTGATGTGGATAGAGAATTGGTTAGCAGACAGGAAGCAAAGAGTGGGAATAAGCGGGACCTTTTCAGAATGGCAGGCAGTGACTAGTGGGGTACCGCAAGGCTCAGTGCTGGAACCCCAGTTGTTTACAATATATATTAATGACTTGGATGAGGGAATTGAATGCAGCATCTCCAAGTTTGCGGATGACACGAAGCTGGGTGGCAGTGTTAGCTGTGAGGAGGATGCTAAGAGGATGCAGAATGACTTGAATAGGTTAGCTGAGTGGGCAAATTCATGGCAGATGCAATTTAATGTGGATAAATGTGAAGTTATCCACTTTGGTGGCAAAAACAGGAAAACAGATTATTATCTGAATGGTGGCCGATTAGGAAAAGGGGAGGTGCAACGAGACCTGGGTGTCATTATACACCAGTCATTGAAAGTGGGCATGCAGGTACAGAAGGCGGTGAAAAAGGCGAATGGTAAGCTGGCATTTATAGCGAGAGGATTCGAGTACAGGAGCAGGGAGGTACTACTGCAGTTGTACAAGGCCTTGGTGAGACCACACCTGGAGTATTGTGTGCAGTTTTGGTCCCCTAATCTGAAGAAAGACATCTTTGCCATAGAGGGAGTACAAAGAAGGTTCACCAGATTGATTCCTGGGATGGCAGGACTTTCATACGATGAAAGACTGGATGAACTAGGCTTATACTCATTGGAATTTAGAAGATTGAGGGGGGGATCTGATTGAAACGTATAAAATCCTAAAGGGATTGGACAGGCTAGATGCAGGAAGATTGTTCCCGATGTCGGGGAAGTCCAGAACAAGGGGTCACAGTTTGAGGATAAAGGGGAAGCCTTTTAGGACCGAGATTAGGAAAAACTTCTTCACACAGAGAGTGGTGAATCTGTGGAATTCTCTGCCACAGGAAACAGTTGAGGCCAGTTCATTGGCTATATTTAAGAGGGAGTTAGATATGGCCCTTGTGGCTAAAGGGATTAGAGGGTATGGAGAGAAGGCTGGTGCAGGATTCTGAGTTGGATGATCAGCCATGATCATACTGAATGGCGGTGCAGGCTCGAAGGGCCGAATGGCCTTCTCCTGCACCTATTTTCTATGTTTCTATGTAAAAACAATAGGGTTAGCATATCAGTCAGCATTTCCACGGCTGCTACCTTACATGCTTGATTTGGATTTAAGTGAGGGAGAGTTGCACAGCGTCAGCGTCACTCTCTCTTCCCAATTCCCATCTTTAGTAGTAGTAGTAGTAGTCATACTTTATTGATCCCAGGGGGAAATTGGTTTTCGTTACAGTTGCACCATAAATAATAAATAGTAATAGAAATAATAATAGAACAATAAATAGTTAAATAGTAATATATAAATTATGCCAGTAAATTATGAAATAAGTCCAGGACCAGCCTGTCGGCACAGGGTGTCTGACCCTTCAAGGGAGGAGTTGTAAAGTTTGATGGCCACAGGCAGGAATGACTTCCTATGACGCGCTGTGCTGCATCTCGGAGGAATGAGTCTCTGGCTGAATGTACTCCTGTGCCCATCCAGTACATTATGTAGTGGATGGGAGACATTGACCAAGATGGCATGCAACTTGGACAGCATCCTCTTTTCAGACACCACCGTGAGAGAGTCCAGTTCCATCCCCACAACATCACTGGCCTTACGGATAAGTTTGTTAGAAACCATAGAAACCAAAGAAAACTACAACACAGAAACAGGCCTTTTGGCCCTTCTTGGCTGTGCCGAACCATTTTCTGCCTAGTCCCACTGACCTGCACATGGACCATATCCCTCCATACACCTCCCATCCATGTATCTATCCAATTTATTCTTAAATGTTAAAAAAGAACCAGCATTTACCACTTCATCTGGAAGCTCATTCCATACTCCTAACACTCTCTGTGTGAAGAAGCCCCCCCCAATGTTCCCTTTAAACTTTTCCCCCCCTCACCCTTAACCCATGTCCTCTGGTTTCTTTCTCTCCTTGCCTCAGTGGAAAAAAACTGCTTGCATTCACTCCATCTATACCCATCATAATTTTATATACCTCCATCAAATCTCCCCTCATTCTTCTAAGCTCCAGGGAATAAAGTCCTAACCTATTCAACCTTTCTCTGTAACTGAGTTTTTCAAGTCCTGGCAACATCCTTGTAAACCTTCTCTGCACTCTTTCAACCTTATTTATATCCTTCCTGTAATTTGGTGACCAAAACTGAACACAATACTCCAGATTCGGCCTCACCAATGCCTTATACAACCTCATCATAACATTCCAGCTCTTATACTCAATACTTTGATTAATAAAGGCCAGCGTAACAAAAGCTCTCTTTGCGACCCTATCTACCTGTGACGCCACTTTTAGGCAATTTTGTATCTGTATTTCCAGATCCCTCTGTTCTACTGCACTCCTCAGTGCCTTACCATTAACCCTGTATGTTCTACCTTGGTTTGTCCTTCCAATGTGCAATACCTCACATTTGTCTGTATTAAACTCCATCTGCCATTTTTCAGCCCATTTTTCCAGCTGGTCCAAGTCCTTCTGCAGGCTCTGAAAACCTTCCTCACTGTTTACTACACCTCCAATCTTTGTATCATCAGCAAATTTGCTGATCCAATTTACCACATTATCATCCAGATCATTGATATAGATGACAAATAACAATGGACCCAGCACTGATCCCTGTGGCACACCACTAGTCACAGGCCTCCACACAGCGAAGCAATTCTCTCCTACCACTCTTTGGCTTCTTCCATTGAGCCAATGTCTAATCCAATGTACCACCTCTCCATGTATACCTAGCGACTGAATTTTCCTAACTAACCTCCCATGCGGGACCTTGTCAAAGGCCTTACTGAAGTCCATGTAGACAATATCCACTGCCTTCCCTTTATCCAATTTCCTGGTAACCTCCTCGAAAAACTCCAATAGATTGGTCAAACATGACCTACCACGCACAAAGCCATGTTGACTCTCCCTAATAAGTCCCTGTCTATCCAAATGCTTGTAGATTCTGTCTCTTAGTACTCCCTCCAATAACTTACCTACTACTGACGTTAAACTTACCGGCCTATAATTTCCCGCATTACTTTTCGATCCTTTTTTAAACAACGGAACAACATGAGCCACTCTCCAATCCTCCGGCACCTCACCCGTAGACAGCGACATTTTAAATTTTTCTGCCAGGGCCCCCGCAATTTCAACACTAGTCTCCTTCAAGGTCCGAGGGAACACCCTGTCAGGTCCCGGGGATTTATCCACTTTAATTTTCCTCAAGACAGCAAGCACCTCCTCCCTTTCAATCTGTACAGTTTCCATGATCTCACTACTTGATTCCCTTAATTCCATAGACTTCATGTCAGTTCCCTTCGTAAATACAGATGCAAAAAAACTATTTAAGATCTCCCCCATTTCCTTTGGTTCCGAACATAGCCGACCACTCTGATCTTCAAGAGGACCAATTTTATCCCTTACAATCCTTTTGCTCTTAATATACCTGTAAAAGCTCTTTGGATTATCCTTCACTTTGACTGCCAAGGCAACCTCATGTCTTCTTTTAGCCCTCCTGATTACTTTCTTAAGTATTTTCTTGCACTTTTTATACTCCTCAAGCACCTGATTTACTCTCTGTTTCCTATACATTTCATACAACTCCCTCTTCTTCTTTATCAGAGTTGCAATATCCCTTGAGAACCAAGGTTCCTTATTCCTATTCACTTTGCCTTTAATCCTGACAGGAACATAGAAACTCTGCACTCTCAAAATTTGTCCTTTTAAGGCTTCCCACCTACCGATCACATCTTTGCCAGAGAACAACCTGTCCCAATCCACGCTTTTTAGATCCTTTCTCATTTCTTCAAATTTGGTCTTCTTCCAGTTCAGAACCTCAACCCTAGGACCAGATCTTTCCTTGTCCATGATCAAACTGAAACTAATGGTGTTATGATCACTGGAACCAAAGTGCTCCCCTACACAGACTTCCGTCATTTGTCCTAACTCGTTTCCTAACAGGAGATCCAATATTGCATCCCCTCTAGTTGGTCCCTCTATATATTGATTTAGCAAACTTTCCTGAACACATTTTACAAACTCTAAACCATCTGGACCCCTAACAGTATGGGAGTCCCAATCAATATATGGAAAATTAAAATCCCCTACCACCACAACTTTATGTTTCCTGCAGTTGCCTGCTATCTCTCTGCAGATTTGCTCTTCCAAGTCTCGTTGACTATTGGCTGGTCTGTAATACAATCCCACTAATGCGGCCATACCTTTCCTGTTTCTCAGCTCCACCCATAAGGACTCAGTAGACAAGCCCTCTAATCTGTCCTGCCTGAGCACTGCTGTAAAATTTTCCCTAACAAGCAATGCTACTCCCCCACCTTACATTCCTCCACCTCGATCACATCTGAAACATCGGAACCCTGGAATATTAAGCTGCCAGTCCTGTCCCTCCTGTAGCCAAGTTTCACTAATTGCTATAACGTCATCATTCCACGTGTCAATCCACGCCCTCAACTCATCCGCCTTCCCCGCAATACTCCTAGCATTGAAATATATACACCTCAGAAGGTTTTTATCACCACTCACAACCTTTCTATTAGCGGATTTGCTTGAACTTTTAACATCATTTATTTTCACCCCAGCCACACTGTCAGCTCTGGCACTCTGGTTCCCATCCCCTTGCAAATTGTTGATTCTGTTGGTGTCTGCTACCCTCAGCCTGCTGCCCCAGTACACAACAGCAGATGTGATAGCACTGGGCACCACAGACTCGTAGAACATCCTCAGCATCGTCCGGCAGATGTTAAAGGACCTCAGTCTCCTCAGGAAAAACAGACGGCTCTGACCCTTCTTGTAGACAGCCTGGACATCTGGATCCAGTGGCAAGACAAGAGTCGAGACGGCTGGAGATGGGACTAGGCGCAGTGGTTGACCAGGTCGTCTTCTATGTCTTGTAATGCTCTACATGTTCCATAACGCTTGCAGAGACCGCCTTCTGGACCATTGGACCTTCCATTGGTCTCATCTGCTCAATCCGCTGGTATACCTGTAAAACTTGGACTGTGTATCGAAGGCATATAAGACAGTTCAACCATTTCCACATGGCCTGTCATTGCAGAATATTAGGCATCAAATGGCAAGACAAAGTACCAGACACTGAAGCTCCCTCTAGAGCAAGTCTACTATCAGTCCACATACTGCTGATGAGAGCACAGACCCGGTGGGCAGGTCATGTCATCCGCATGCTGGACGAGCGCATACCAAAGCAGATCCTTTTTGGGAACTCTCTGCTGGAAGACACTCGCACAGAGGGCAGAAGAAACATTACAAAGACACACTAAAGGGCTCCCTGAAGTCGCTTGCCATAGACACGACCACCTGGGAATCACTGGCACAAAACTGCCCTACCTAGCGCGGCCTTATCCACAAAGGCTGCCAAGCTTACGAAGCAAGGCGTATTGCTGAATCACAACATATGCACAAGCCCAGAGCCATCAGCACAACAACTGCAGTGCCTACACGTCTGCCCATGATGTGCCAGGACATTTCGTGCCCGAATTGGCCTGACCAGTCATCTTCTGACACACCGCATCCCACCTCAAAGTGACTAATGGTGTCGAGGTCTTCACTGACGACGGCAATGTATGAACTGAGAACCTTACATGCTAACTTTACAGCGTCTTCTCGATTACTTCCAGACTTCTGGAATCTGCAATTTTTTTTGGGAACGGGGAAATTGAGAAAACAAAACAGTTTAAAATCTCATATCCTTTTTTTAAATTTCAGTTAGAGACTACATGAAATTTGGCTCATGTTTAATATCAATAAAGTGTAATGCTCATCACAGTCTTAAAAAAAAGTATGGTTCAGAATTGACTTGGGAGGGAACTTTCTAAATTTGCTTATAAACTCTCATCTAATGGACAGAGCAAAGAAGGTGTATTGGGAGAGTTAACCAATGAGCCTTGAGAATTTCCTCATGATTATGATTATACACTCAGTGGCAACTCTGTAAGTTTCCTTCTATACCTAATAAAGTGGTCACTGAGTGCATGTTTGTAGTCCTCTGCTGTGGTACCCCATCCACTTCAGATTTCAAAGTGCTGTGCTTTCAAAGATGCTCTTCTGCAAACAACTACTGTAACCTGTTGTTACTTGAAGTACTATCGCCTTCCTGTCAGCTTGAACCAATCTGACCAATCTCTTCTGACCTCTTTCGTTAACAAGGTATTTTCTACCACAGGACTGCCACTTACTGGATGTTTTCTTCACACCATTCTCTGTAAACCGTAGAGATTGTTGTGTGTGAAAATCCCAGGAAATCAGCAATTACTGAGATGCGCAAAGCACCCTGTCTGGTACCAACAATCACTCCAAGCTCAAAGACAATTAGACCACATTTCTTCTGCATCCTTACATTTGGTCTGAACAACAACTGAAACACTTGACCATTTCTGCATGCTTTAATGCAATGAGTTGCTGCCCCATGTCTGGCTGCTTAGATATTTGCATTCAGGATCAGGTGTACAGGCGTACCTAATAAAGTAGCCTCTAAATGTAAATGATGCTTTTGATACAATTATAACTTGAGGGAAGAAGTTGACACCAAAATGGTGATAAGGAAAACATTACTGAGTTTGGATAATCATGGGACAAACAAATGAATCGCTCTAAGCTGATAGGTTTAGATCAGGGAACAGGAGGAGTTTGGAGTGTAGGGTGAACTGATTTGCAAGAATGGCTCCTTTCCTGTGACACGTTACCAAATGTTACATGTCACCAAAACATCAAAACACCGAGGCAATGTGTATTATATGAACTTGTATGGCAATTAATAAACCCTGTGTCTGCCTGGAAGCAATAGGGTATGACTAGGCAGTGATTGCAGATGCAAAGCTGTCAAAATTCACAGAATGCTGGTGGAACGCAGCAGGCCAGGCAGCATCTATAGGAAGAGGTACAGTTGACGTACCTCTTCGTATTGATGTTGCCTGGCCGGCTGCGTTCCACCAGCATTTTGTGTGTGTTGCTCGAATTTCTAGCATCTGCAGAGTTCCTCGTGTCAGGTGTCAAAATTCACCCATTTGATGAGGATTTCAAATCGGAAATGAGAAAATGCCCTCAAGTCTCAACATTATTCAAAAAGACAAGAGATAGTGTAGATGCTAGAAATCCATAATAAAACATACAAATGACACTCTGGAGCAACAAAATCCACACGTAATGAACTCAGCAGGTCAGCTGGCATCGACAGAAATGAACAAACAGTGTTTTGGGCTAAAATAGATCCAGTGAAGAACTGCATTTTGTGTATTTTGCTGAATATCAGCCGTCTGACAGTACTTAAACTTCTAGTTGCAACCTCTCCATTAAAAGATGTGCCCACTGACCATGTGAAATAAGAAAAATGCTGCGTACCAGGTTTTTCTTTCGCTCCAGTTGCCTTATCCTGAGTACCAGAACCGCTGCCGTCATCAGAGCCAGGATGCCCACGAAGCTGGTAGGTGTTTCGGCTTCTAACTGCTTGAATCTTACAGGCACTTCAAAGGTACTTCCCAAGGCATGGTGTATATTCTTTTGCTTTATTTTAACATGATTGAAGGAAATATTCAAATTAAATCTGGTCTCTCCTCATAAAGACAGAAGTGCAATTCAACATCTTTAGTCTCAGATTATAAACAGTATATGCAATGCAGTGTCTACGGCATTTAAAAAAAACTCAGATGTCTCCCATTATGTCATGCCCAGCCTTTAACTGAAGTGTTTCAGAAATGCATACCTACTTCAACTGCTTCCTTTGATCCGTATTCTTTATCAACCTTCTTAAATCGGAACTCACATAGGGTAAGGTTTGTAACCCAACTTGATTCCCTGAATGTAATGAGCCGAACAAACCTTTAGCCATTTCGTTGGGGAGAGTTTAAACTAGAATTGCTGGGGGGTGGGAACCGAACTGAAGAGACGGAGGAAGGAGCGGTTGGCTTACAAATAGAGAAAGCTTGTAGGCAGTGTGTGAGGGAGAATAGGCAGGTGATAGAAAAGGGATGTGCTCATACTGGTGGTTTGAGATGTCTCTATTTTAATGCAGAAAGCATCATGAAAAGAGCGGATGGGCTTAGAGGGTGGATCAATACTTGGAGCTACGATATTGTGGCCATTACAGAGACTTGGATGGCTCAGTGGTAGAAATGGTTACTCAGAGTGCTAAGCTTTAGATGTTTCAGAAAGGACAGGGAGGGAGGCAAAAGAGGTGGGGGCGTGGCACTGTTGATCAGAGTTAGTATCACGGCTGCAGAAAAGGAGGAAGTCATGGAAGGATTGTCTACTAAGTCTCTGTAGCTGGATGTTAGGAACAGGAAGGGGTCAATAACTCTGCTGGGTGTTTTTTATTGACCTCCCAATAGAAACAAGGAGATTAAGGAGCAGATAGGGAGACAAATTCTGGAAAGGTGTAATAATAACCGGGTCGTTCTGGTAGGAGATTTTAATTTCCCAAATATTGACAGGCATCTTCCTAGAACAAGGGATTTAGATGGAGTGGAGTTTTGTTAGGTGTGTTCAGGAAGGTTTCCTGACACAATATGTAGCTAAGTCTACAAGAGGAGAGGCTGTACTTGATCTGTTATTGGGAAATGGACCTGGTAAGGTGTCAGGTCTCTCAGTGGGAGAGTATTTTGGAGATAGAATTATGATCACTATCTCCTTTACCATAGCATTGGAGAGGGATAGGAGCAGACAAGTTAGGAAAGCATCTAATTGGAGCAAGGGGAAATATGGAGCTACTTGACAGGAACTTGGAAGTATAAATTGGGAACAGATGTTCTCAGGGAAATGCATGACAGAAATGAGGTAACTGTTCAGGGAATATTTGCGTGACGTTCTGCCTAGGTACGTTCTAATGAGACAGGGAATGGATGGTAGGGTACAGGAACCGTGGTGTACAAAGGCTATTGAAAATTTTGACAAGAAGAACAGAAAAAAAAATTACAAAAAGTTCAAAAAACTAGGTAATGATAGAGATTGAGAAAATTATAAGGCTAGTAGGAAGGAGCTTAAGAATAAAATTAGTAGAGCCAGAAGGGGCCATGAGAAGGCCTTGGCAGACAGGATTAAGGAAAACCTCAAAGCATTCTGCAAGTATGTGAAGAACAAGAGGATGAGATGTGAGAGAACAGGACCAATCAAGTGTGACAGTGGGAAAGTGTGTATGAAGCTGCAGGAGATAGCAGAGTTACTTAATGAATACTTTGCTTCAGTATTCACTACAGAAAAGGACATTGGCGATTGCAGGAATGACTTACAACAGTCTGAAAAGCTCGAACAGATAGACATTAAGAAAGAGGATGTGCTGGAGCTTTTAGAATGCATCAAGTTGAATAAGTCACCAGGACCGAACAAGATATACTCCAGGCTACAGTGGAGGTGAAGGAGCAGATTTCTAATCCTCTGGGAGTTGATCTTTCCATCATCAATGGGCTGGGAGAGGTTCTGGAAGACTGAAGGGCTGCAGATGTTGTTCCCTTATTCAAGAAAGGGAGTAGAGATAGCCCAGGAAATTATAGACCAGTGAGTCTTACTTGGTAAGTCGATGGAGAAGATCCTGAGAGGCAGGATTTATGAATATTTGGAGAGGAATAATATGATTAGGAATAGCCAGTATGACTTTGTCAAAGGCAGGTCAAGGCTTACAAGCCTGATTGAATTTTTTGAAGATGTGTCTAAACACATTGATGAAGGTAGAGCAGTAGATGTAGTGTATATGGATTTCAGCAAGGTATTTGGTAAGGTACCCCATGCAAAACTTATTGAGAAGGTAAGGAGGCATGGGAATCAAGGGGACCTTGCTTTGTGGATCCAGAACTGGTTTGTCACAAAAGGCAAAGAGTGGTTGTAAATGGATCATGTTCTGCATGGAGGTGGGTGACCAGAGGGGTGCCTCAGGGATCTGTTCTGGGACCCCTTCTCTTCATGATTTTTATAAATGACCTGGATGAGAAAGTGGAGGGTTGGGTTAGTGAATATACCGATGACACAAAGGTTGGGGGTGTTCTGGATAGTGTGGCTGTCAGAGGTTACAGAGGGACATTGATAGGATGCAAATCTGGGCTGAGAAGTGGCAGATGGAGTGCAACCCAGATAAGTGTGAGCTGGTTCATTTTGGTAGGTCAAATATGATGGCAGAATATGGCACTAATGGTAAGACTCTTGGCAGTATGGAGGATCAGGGGGATCTTAGGGTTCAAGTCCAAAGGACACTCAAAGCTGCTGCGCAGGTTGACTCTGTAGTTAAGAAGGCATACGGTGTATTGGCCTTCATGAATGGTGGGACTGAGTATAAGAGCTGAGAGGTAATGATACAGCTTTATAGAACCCTGACTGCACTCAGTTCTGGTCACTTCACTACAGAAGGATGTGGATAATAGCGAAAGAGTGCAGAGGAGATTTACAAGGATGTTGCCTTGATTGGGGAGCATGCCTTATGAGAATAGGTTGAATGAACTTGGCTTTTTCTCCTTGCAGCAACGAAGCATGAGAGGTGACCTAACAGAGGTGCATAAGATGATGAGAGGCACTGATCATGTGGATAGTCTGAGGTTTTTTCCCAGGGCTGAAATGGCTAGCACGAGAGGGCACAGTTTAAGGTGCTTGGAAGTAGGTACAGAGGAGATGTCAGAGAATGGTGAGTGCGTGGAACAGGCTGTCGGCGACGGTGGTGGAGGTGGATAAGATAGGGTGGTTTAAGAGACTCCTGGATAGTTACATGGAGCTTAGGAAAATAGAGGGCTATGGGTAACCCTCAGTAATTTCTAAAATAAGCACATGTTCGGCACGGAATTGTGGGCTGAAGGGCCTGTATTGTGCTGTAGGTTTCCTATGTTTCTATGTTACTTGTGAAACATTTCGGGCATCCTGATATCCTGCACACTGCTTGTCAAACAGTTCGGTATACGGATGCTACTGGATAACTGCATCTCTCTCACAAACTTTCCTATCTTATCTATGCCTTTCAAAAATTTAAAAACTTCTACCAGCACTCCTTTTAGGCACCGCTGATCGGGAGAAAATTACACAAGTTTATCAGTCTTCCGCTTATAGCTTATACCCCTTTTCCACAGCCTCCTGCTTTTAATGAGGGGGATGGAACTGCACACAATACTGCAAATCCAGCTGAACTAAAGTTCAATAAACATTTCTTCTGTAGATTTGAATATCCCTGCCAAGAAAAGGCGACCAAATCTTAAGCCTTATTTATCACCCTATTTTCTTGTAAATGCATTTTCAGAGAACTAAAGACTTGGGGACCCTAACATCCCTCAGTATATCTGAAATTAAGTTCCGAATACTTTCCTGTTTAAATAATGTTGAACTGAATAGTATGAATCAAGTTCAAATCGCTCAACAAAAGGTACCTTTGATTATATTCACCTCTACTATTGAACAGGCCTCATTTTTTTCGGTGACTAATGGGGCAGTTTGGTGGCATTTGCCAGCATCAGCCACTGTGACAGCTAGTATCACCAATGTGACATAATCGGCAGATAAAATTGTTTTTGCGTTACTTGGGAGAACCTCCCGGACTACAGTCCAAAGAACGCGCAACGTCACACTGATATCGTTAAGCCATCTCACTGTTGGTTCCTCTTGAGAAGTTACTGCACCTAACACTCAGTTACTCATTTCATAGAAGATTTCTCTGCATTTAATGTTGCTACAATAAATAATAGTGTTAAATATAAAATATGTCACGAACATACACACAGACACACAAACATGAAATCCCTCAAACACAGACGTCATCTTGATTCAATTCACTGTTTATATTTACTGTTGCAACTATCGTTGACTATTATCTTTGTATGAAAAGTTTAAGTATAAAATGAAGTACCATATATTTTCAGTTCGATCTTTGCCTGTGCAGAACATTGTCTGATAGATTTACTGACTTGAAAAAGAGGGATCCGCTCAGAGCAAAAACTCAATCTGAGCTCTGTAATCATAGTTCACTTCTATAATCTTCTACTTCCAAGTACAAATGGTTGCTTCGTATGGTTCCAGAACCCCTCCTTCACAAAACATGATGGGATCACCTTCAGCATCATGGATTCCCCGAACGGCGCTTCATCTCTCCATTATCTCTGCTTCTGCCTTCCAAGGCATGTTCTTTCCAAATTATCCATCTGATTGTAAACATAACAATTTAATTTGCTGCCTCTGCTTTTCCCGACAGCATCTTCTGGACTCCAGTTATGCAATACATCAATAAAGTTTGTGTTTATTACATTGTTTTTCAGTCCGTCACTTTTGGGTTATTTTGCCAATCAAGATTTATTCTCTGTCACCTGATCCACCAACCATAAGATATAGTATCTGAATTAGGACATTTGGCCCATCGGGCTTGCTTCGCCACTTATCATGGTTTATCTATTTTTCTTGTCATCCTCAATCTCCTGCCTTCTCCCAATATCCTTTCATGCCCTGACCAATCAAGAATCTATCAAGCTCTGCCTTAAGTATACATAAAGACTTGGCCTCCACAGCTGCCGACTACTCTCTACGTCCATTCTGTCATGCGTTTTCATCATTCAATAGGTTTGAATGAAGTCACCGCCTATTCTTCTGTATTCTAGTGAATACAGGCCCAGAGCCATCAAGTTTTCTTCATATGTCAAGCCATTCAATCCTGGATTTTTTTTTTCCTGAGCCTCCTTTGAAACCTATCCAGTTTCAGCACAGCCTTTATAAGATAAGGGGCCCAACACTGCTTACAATGCTCTTTGCTCATGAGTGCACAGTACTCCAAGTGTGGCCTAACCAGAGTTTTATAGCGCTGCATCATTACATCGCGACTCTTAAACTCTATCCCTCAACTTATGAAAGCTAACACCCCATAAGCTTTCTTAACTACCCTATCTACCTGTGAGGCAACTTTCAGGGATCTGTGGACATATACCCCCAGATCCCTCTGCTCCTCCACACTTCCAAGTATCCTGCCATTTACTTTGTACTCTGCCTTTGAGTTTGTCCTTCCAAAGTGTACCACCTCACACTTCTCCGGGTTGAACTCCATCTGCCACATCTCAGCCCACTTCTGCATCCTATCAATGTCTCTCTGCAATCTTTGACAATTCTCTACACTATCCACAACACCACCAACCTTTGGTGTCATCTGCAAACTTGCCAACCCATCCTTCTACCCGCACATCCAGGTCTTTAATAAAAATCATGAAAAGTAGAGGTCCCAGAACAGATCCTTGTGGGACACCACTAGTCACAACCCTCCAATCTGAATGTACTCCCTCCACCACGATCCTCTGCCTTCTGCAGGCAAGCCTTTTCTGAATCCACCTGGCCAAATTTCCCTGGATCCCATGCCTTCTGACTTTCTGATCAAGCCTACCGATTGGAACCATGTCAAATGCCTTACTAAAATCCATGTAGATCACATCCACTGCACTATCCTCATCTATATGCCGGGTCACCTCCTCAAAGAACTCTATCAGGCTTGTTAGAAATGATCTGCCCTTCACAAAGCCATGCTGACTGTCCCTGATCAGACCATGATTCTCTAAATGCCCATAGATCCCATCTCTAAGAATCATTTCCAACAGCTTACCCACCACAGACGTAAGGCTCACTGGTGTACAATTACCCGGACAATCCCTACTACCTTTTTTGAACAAGGGGACAACATTTGCCTCCCTCCAATCTTCCGGTAACATTCGCGTGGACGAGGACATAAAGATCCTAGCCAGAGGTTCAACAATCTCTTCCCTCGCTTTGTGGAGCAGCCAGGGGAATATTCCGTCAGGCTCCAGGGAGATATCCGTCTTCATGTATTTTAATAACTCCAACACCTCCTCTCCCTTAATATCAACATGCTCCAGAACATCAACCTCACTCATATTGTCCTCACTGTCAACAAATTCCCTTGTAATGTAGGTGCTTCTCCACCATCCCTGGCAGGGCGTTCCACAGACCCATCACTCTGTGTAAAAAACTTACTTTGGACATCCCCTATATTTTTCTCCAATCACCTTAAAATTATGTCCCCTGATCTTAGTCATTTCCACCTGAGATAAAGTCTCTGACTATCGATTCGATCTATGCCTCTTCCAATCTTGTACAACTTTATCAAGTCACCTCTCTTTCCCCTTCACTGCAAAAAGCAAAACCCTAGCTCGTATCATGTCACCCTTCAACACCCTTAGCTCCACTTGCCTACCCGGTGGCTTTTTCCAGTTTATGAGTTTGGGGTCTCAAAAACTCTTCTGCTTTTTAATTTGGACGTATTTCAGAATATCGATGATCTTTCCTTTGGTTTCCCCAGCTTCGATTACCTTCTCCACAGGAACTGAAGATGGTAGATATTAATTTGTGTTCTAGATCATTCTCCGTGGATTGCCACATTTATTGACAGGGGACTATACCTTCTAGAGATACCAGAGTCTGCAGATGTTGGCATTTGGTGCAATAAACTATTTGTTTGAGGAACTCAGTGGGACCAGCAATATTTAGGGTTGTGACGGTTAGGGAGGAAATTGTCGCTGTTTGGTGCCTTTTATTCTATACCAAATGAATCAGGAATCTCCCTTACCTTCAGGGATACCTTGTCACCCCTTGGTTCCCCATCTGATTCCTTCTTAAGGGTACCCCAGCGCCCTTTATATTCTTCTAAGTTTCCAACACTTTTCAGTGCTTGTCCTTCTTTATTCTGTGTACATATCAGCTTTTCCAGTCAAACACCTCCGCTCCAAAGGGGAGGTATCCATACTGTCACCACCCAGAATCTCTCCATTCCAGACAACATTCTGGTGACTCCTTTCTGCACCCTATCCAGTGTAAGCACATTATTCCTATTGTGCCAATCTGAACTACGGCCAATATCCCAACTCCGGTATAACCATTGTACACATTTCAATCTGCTGAACTGCATGTATCAACAGTGCCCCTGGCAATGGATGTCCGATGTGATGCATTCCACGTTTTAAGTTTCCGTTACTTGTTCAGACAGTTTCTGCTTTTGATTCACATTCCCAGCATCTGCAGTGACTTGACTTTCAACAGATTTCAGCATGATTTGTTGTTGGTTGTCATGAATTTGAATGCAGCTGCACGAAGCAGGGAAGGGTTACGTATAGAAGGCTAAGAAGGTATGGGTAGTGCGGCATTCAGGGTGGCACATAGATACAATCAACTATTTCCTCGTACAGACAAAGAAAATCAGAGAATGAGGCCCCCAACAACAGTAACTGTGCACAAAGCGTTTCAAACAATTGAAGTCATATTTTATGGCATCAGGACTATAAGACAGAGGAATAGATTCAGGCCATTCAGCCAATCAAGTCTGCTCCACCATTCCATGGTTGCTGAGTTTTTATCATTCTCAAACCCATTCTCCTGCCTTCTCCCTGATTAGACCATAAGGCTTAAGAGTAGAATTAGGGCATTCAGCCCATTGAGTCTGCAACACCAACAGTCAAGGAAAGATCAGCTATGTAGCAAAAACAAAAGCAAGCTGCTGGAGGAACTCAGCGGGGCAGGAGGCATCACTAGAGGGAAAGGAGTAATTGTTGTTTCTGATCAGACCCTGCCTCAGTGCTGATAAGTTAGCAGAATGACAGTTGTGGAAAAGAGCAGAGAGGAAAGGGTGAGGCAGGAGCAGCAAAGTGATATGTGAGTCCACATGAGAAAGGGTTAATAAGTGCATGACCGAGGAGTGAGTTGCTTTGTTAGAGGCAAAATTCTAGTCCAAGGAATAGCGTGGCAAAGCATTGCATTTTAGTCAGATTAAACAAGGTTCAGATCAACAATCTAAAATGAACTCTGAAGTACGCTGTTTTTCTTTAAATGAAAGTGGTAAACTCTTCTGCTTACACCAGAGTGATTAGTTTATCGAACTCAATCTTTGTACACCTGGTTAGTAATTAATATTGCATGTCTATTATATTAATAAATGTTCCACTCAAAACCTGCATGGGTATCGATATTCCACACATTCTGAGTGATGTTGGTGCATAGACCATTAACAATTTCACAGTCAACATTTCTCAGACACAAACATGAGTGGGGACCTCAGATACCAGACTTCAGAGAAGGCAGAAAGAACTGAGGATTAGAAAAGTTGTGAATTGGATTCAGAGCATGGCGTTGGGTGGTGGATATTTGTGGGAGGCAGGTTGGAGAGATGAGGCAAGCAAAAAGAGATCAGGGAAGGTTCATGTTGACGCAAATACAGTGGACATAAGACGATGGTGGGACTAATTATTATGCTGATTACATGTGGATCGATACATTGTCACAGAAAGTAAATGATGCGACGCTGGATGCATACTTAAGGGTAATGCTTATCGGTGATGTTTCCACTTAATGGTGTGAAGCCCGACACTAGGCTTAACTATAAGGCACGGTGATGGTAAAATCATGTTCTGGACAATGTCATCGCAAAGGCTTCCATTTATGATGTTTGATCCTTCTGCACCCTTTATTCTCCAGACATAACTTTGCTCATTGCGGCCAAAAAGTTCTATTCAAAAGGTTCAAAGGAACATCTAAACAAGCCTGATGCATATTGGAAACAAGTCCTGTGGACTGATGATGTTAAAATGGAACTTTTTGGCTGCAATGAACAAAGTTATGTTTAGAGAAAAAAGGGTGCACAATTTTATGAAAAGAACCCCTCTCCAACTGTTAAGCACGGAGGTGGATCAATCATGCTTTGGGCTTGTGTTGCAGCCAGTGGTACGGGGAACATTTACTGGTAGAGGGAAGAATGAATTCAATTAAATACCAGGAAATTCTGGAAGCAAAAATCACACCATCTGTAAAAAAGCCGAAGATGAAAAGAGGATGGCTTCTATAACAGATAAATGAACGTAAACACACCTCAAAAATCCACAATAACTACTTCACGAGGCGCAAGCTGAAGGTTTTGTCATGGCCCTCACAGTCCCCTGACCTAAACACCATCGAGAATCTGTGGATAGACCTCAAAAAAGCAGTGCATGCAAGACGGCCCAAGTGTCTCACAGAACTAGAAGCCTTTGCAAGGACAAATGGACGAAAATCCCCCAAACAAGAATTGAAAGACCCTTAGCTGGCTACAAAAAAGCGCTGACAAGCTGTGATACTTGCCAACCGGGGTGTTACTAAGTACTGCCATGCAGGGTGCCCAAACTTTTGGTTCGGGCCCTTTTCCTTTTTTGTTATTTTGAAACTGTAAGAGATGGAAATAAAAAAAGTTTTCTTGCTTAAAATATTAAAGAAATGTGTCATCTTTAACCTTACGCCTTTTGGAAATCAGTTCATCTTTTACTCGCTTAGTTATTCACAGTAAAAGAAATTTTGACTGGGGTGCCCAAACTTCTGCATGCCACTGTATGTACTTTGGTAATAAATTTACTTTGAACTTTGAAGATGCACACACACATGAACACAAACTCAGACATGCACATACATCTTTGACAAACTTCTGCAGAAACCCAATCTAAAATGGTTGCATTATGCCCTGGTATGGAAACACCAATGCCCAAGAGTGGAGAAGGTTACAGAAAGTGGTGGATACATACGGGCTAAACACAGGTAGATGAGACTGGCTTAGATGGGCAAATTGGATAGCATGAACTAGATGGGTTGAAGGGGCTGTGTCCATGCCGTATGGCACTATAACAAGGCAGGAAGAGTCTCTTTGGCCCTCTAAGGTTATGCTAGCTCCCTGGGAAGCAGTCCTATTAATTCCACCCCTTCTGCTTGTTTCCCCTTACCTTTGCACCTAATTCTCTTTCATCAATAACATCAGGTATACATCAATAACTTGTTTAATTAATTTACACTAAATACCTAATTTAGAGCACCCAAGTAACTGACTCACTCACCTTTGTGATGCGAGAAGAAACTGGAGTACCCGGGGGGGCACAGCGGGAGACCCACATAGAGTAATAACATGCAAACTCCACACAGACAGCATCAGGGGCAGGATCAAATATGATTTGATTGACACGAGATGTCAAAATCAGGTTTATTATAAGCCAAATGTCAGAAAGTTCGTAATTTTGTAGCAGCAGTGCAGTGAAATACAGAAAACAATGAGTTACAATAAAAGTAAGAAATAATGTGATTTGAACTTTGAAAAAACTTTGATTAAGTTCTGGAGATTCCAATGCACGGAATAGAAAGAGGTTGCAAAGGGTTGTCGACTCACCTAGCTCCATCACGGACCCAACTTCCATGCCTTTGAGGATATCTTCACGAGTCTGTGATTGAAGAAGGTGGCAGCTATTACTAAGAGGCAGGTGTAGCACGTCTACTCTCACCACATCCTCCCGCCACCCATCAGGGATAGGGTTCCTTTTCCTCACCTAGCACCCCACCAGCCTCACTGTCCAGCACGTATTTCTTCGTAAGTTTCTCCATCTCGAACGCGATCCCATTAGCAAGCACATCCTTCTCTGCATCCACTTTTTGTTTTGCAGGGATTGCTCCCCATGCGATTCCCATGTCCATTGGTCCCTCCCCACTGATCTTCCTCCTGGCACTGATCCTTGCAAGTAGAGTAAGTGCCACATTTGCCCCGACACCTCCTTCTTCATTACCATTTAGGGCCCCAAGGAGTCCTTCCAGTTCGGAGGCAACACTTCACCTATGAGCAACACACATCAAAGTTGCTGGTGAATGCAGCAGGCCAGGCAGCATCTCTAGGAAGAGGTACAGTTGACGTTTCGTGCCGAGACCCTTCGTCAGGACTAACTGAAGGAAGAGTGAGTAAGAGATTTGAAAGTAGGAGGGGGAGGGGGAGATCCAAAATGATAGGAGAAGACAGGAGGGGGAGGAATGGAGCCAAGAGCTGGCCAGGTGATTGGCAAAAGGGATATGAGAGGATCATGGGACAGGAGGCCCAGGGAGAAGGAAAAGGGGGAGGGGAGGAAAACCCATAGGGGTATTAGTCAGAAGGACAGAGGGAGAAAAAGGAGATTGAGAGAAAGAATGTGTGTATATAAATAAATAACGGATGAGGTACGAGGGGGAGGTGGGGCATTAGCGGAAGTTAGAGAAGTCAATGTTCATGCCATCAGGTTGGAGGCTACCCGGACGGAATATAAGGTGTTGTTCCTCCAACCTGAGTGTGGCTTCATCTTTACAGTAGAGAAGGCCGTGGATACATATGTCAGAATGGGAATGGGATGTGGAATTAAAATGTGTGGCCACTGGGAGATCCTGCTTTCTCTGGCGGACAGAGCGTAGGTGTTCAGCAAAGCGGTTTCCCAGTCTGCGTCGGGTCTCGCCAATATATAGAAGGCTACGTCGGGAGCACCGGACGCAGTATATCACCCCAACTGGCTCACAGGTGAAGTGTCGCCTCACCTGGAAGGGCTGTCTGGGAACCTGAATGTTAATGAGGGAGGAAGTGTAAGGGCATGTGTAGCACTTGTTCCGCTTACAAGGATAAGTGCCAGGAGGGAGATCAGTGGGGAGGAATGGGGGGGACGAACGGACAAGGGAGTCGCGTAGGGAGCGATCCCTGCGGAAAGCAGTGGGGGGGGGGGAGGGAAAGATGTGCTTAGTGGTGGGATCCCGTTGGAGGTAGTGGAAGTTACGGAGAATAATATATTGGACCTGGAGGCTGGTGGGGTGGTAGGTGAGGACAAGGGGAACCCTATTCCAAGTGGGGTGGTCGGAGGATGGAGTAGGAGCAGATGTGCGTGAAGTGGGGGAGATGCGTTTGAGAGCAGAGGGGTTGGTGGAGGAAGGGAAGTCCCTTCCTTTAAAAAAGGAGGACATCTCCCTCGTCCTGGAACGAAAAGCCTCATGCTGAGAGCAGATGTGGCGGAGATGGAGGAATTGTGAGAAGGGGATGGCATTTTTGCAAGAGACAGGGTGAGAAGAGGAATAGTCCAGATAACTGTGAGAGTCAGTAGGCTTATAGTAGACATCAGTGGATAAGCTGTCTCCAGAGATAGAGACAGAAAGATCTGGACAGGGGAGGGAGGTGTTGGAAATGGAGGAGGTAAACTTGAGGGCAGGGTGAAAGTTGGAGGGAAAGTTAATGAAGTCAATGAGCTCAGCATGTGTGCAGGAAGCAGCACCAATGCAGTCGTCAATGTAGCGAAGGAAAAGTGGGGGACAGATACCAGAATAGGTTTGGAACATAGATTGTTCCATAAAGCCAACAAAAAGGCAGGCATAGCTAGGACCCATACGGGTGCCCATAGCTACACCTTTAGTTTGGCTGAAGTGGGAGGAGCCAAAGGTGAAATTATTAAGGGTAAGGATTAATTCCGTTAGACGGAGCAGAGTGGAGGTAGAGGGGAACTGATTAGATCTGGAATCCAAAAAGAAGCGGAGAGCTCTGAGACCTTCCTGATGGGGGATGGAAGTACATACGGACTGGACATCCATGGTGAAAATAAAGCAGTGGGTCCAAGGAACTTAAAATCATTGAAAAATTTAAGAGCGTGAGAAGTGTCACGAACATAGGTAGGAAGGGAACAAGGGGGGATAAAACCGTGTTGAGTTATGCAGAAACTAGTTCGGGGGGGCAGGAGCAAGCTGAGACAATGGGTCTATCTGGACAGGCAGGTTTGTGGATCTTGGATGGGAGGTGGAAACGGGAAGTGCGGGGTGTGGGAACTATAAGGTTGGTAGCAGTGGATGGGAGATCTCCAGAGTGGATAAAGTCGGTGATGGTGTGGGAGACAATGGCCTGGTGCTCCTTAGTGGGGTCACGATTGAGGGGTAACTAAGAGGAGGTGTCCGCGAGTTGTCGCTGTGCC
The DNA here is from genome assembly GCF_963921235.1 of Mobula hypostoma. Taxonomy (NCBI): domain Eukaryota; kingdom Metazoa; phylum Chordata; class Chondrichthyes; order Myliobatiformes; family Myliobatidae; genus Mobula; species Mobula hypostoma. The sequence continues at coordinate 117,257,999 of NC_086104.1, forward strand.
TCGGCAAGGTAGAGGTTAGTACGCCAGACTACAACAGCACCCCGCTTATTGGCGGGTTTTATAGTAAGGTTAGTAGTAGTGCGGAGGGAGTGGACAGCAGAGCATTTGGAAGGAGTAAGGTTGGAATGGGAATAAAGTTGTGGGGTACCCCATCCGTTATTTATTTATATACACACATTCTCTCTCTCTCTCTCTTTTTTCTCCCTCTGTCCCTCTGAATATGCCCCTTGCCCATCCTCCGGGTTCCCCCTCCCCCCCTTGTCTTTCTTCCCGGACCTCCTGTCCCATGATCCTCTCATATCCCTTTTGCCAATCACCTGTCCAGCTCTTGGCTCCATCCCTCCCCCTCCTGTCTTTTCCTATCATTTTGGATCTCCCCCTCCCCCTCCCAAATCTCTTACTAGCTCTTCCTTCAGTTAGTTCTGACGAAGGGTCTCGGCCCGAAACGTCGACTGTACCTCTTCCTAGAGATGCTGCCTGGCCTGCTGCATTCACCAGCAACTTTGATGTGTGTTGCATGAATTTCCAGCATCTGCAGAATTCCTCATGTTTGCGTTTTTAACTTCACCTATGAGTTTGTTCGGGTCATCTAATGTATCTGTTGCTCTTGGTCTGGATTCTTTTATATCGGTGAGACCCAGCATTGCTCGGGAGACCACTTCGCTGAGCACCTAAGCTCCATCCACGACAAAAAACAAGATTTCCCAGTGGCCAACAATTTTAATTCCACTTCCCACTCCCATTCCAACATGTCAGTTCATGGCCTTGTCTACTGCCAGGATGAGGCCACACTCAGGTTGAGGAGCAACACCTTGTATTCTGTCTGGGTAGCCTCCAACCTGGTGGCATAAACATCAATTTCTTGAACTTGCAGTAATGCTCCCCCCACTGCAGCATTCCCTATTCCCATTTCCCTCTCTCACTTTATCTCCTTATCTACCCATCATCTCCCTCTAGTCCTCCTCCCCATTTTCCCTTTCTTCCATGGCCTTCTGCCCTTACAGACTCCTCCTTGTCCATCCCTTTATCCCTTTCACCAATGAACTTCCCAGTTCTTTACCTCACCTCACTTCCCCTCCTGGTTTCACACATCACATACTAGCTTGTATTTCTCCCTTCCCTCCACCCATCTTCTTACTCTGACTTCACATCTTTTTTTCTCCAGTCCTGATGAAGGGTCTCAGCCCAAAACATCAACTGTATTCTTTTCCATCAATGCTGCCTTGCCTGCTGAGTTCTTCCAGCATTTTGTGTGTGTTGCATGAAGAGGGCATGCCCTGGGTGGTGGGGATCCTTCATCCCTAATGCCCTGCTCCTTGAAGATGTCTTAGATACTATGGAGACTTGTACCTATAACAGACCTGACTAATTGTATAAGTTTTCATAACTTATTTCCATCATATGCAGTAGCCCCAAAGTCTCATACCAGACGGTGATGCAGCCAGTCAGAATGCTCTCCATGGTACATTTGTAAAAGTTTTTGAGTATTGTACTTGACAAACCAAATCTCCTTAAACTCCCAATGAAATATAGCTGCTGATTTGCCTTCTTTATAGGTACATCAATCTGTGTGTTCAGATTAGATCCTCAAAGATTGTCAGGGTGCTGGTGCACGGATACAATCACAGACCCAATACTGTGCACACAGTGATATTAGCTGAGTAACAAATCCCGAGGTGTGAGCAAAGTTGGCATCAAAGTTCAGGCAGGGATGAAAACATCCAGAGAAATCCAAAAACCAGAATCAGGAAACAGACAGAGTCGAAATTCAGACGAACAGAGTATAGACACGAATGCTGGAAAGGCTCAGAAAAATTGACTGCCACAATCTGGCAACAAATAGGTGAAAGCAAAGGATTGAAATACACTGAGCAATAAACAGAGAGGCAGATGATAGGTGGAGCACAATGAGACACAGGTGGCAGCAATACAGGTAATAATGAGAAGCAAATGAGAGACTGAATACTCAGTAATACAGGGGCCACAGTAGAGCAAGAGCGGGGACAGGAGCATATGGAAATACAACACCATAGACTGACAGCTTGGGGGAAACACACAAAAAGGCAGAGTTCAACTGGAGGTACTGGCAGTAACTCCCCCACCCCCTGCCCTACGACACCTCCTGGCGTCACGGCAGATAGAGCAGGGTGCTGGTGATGGAAGTCCCTGATGAGAGAGGGGACCAGGATGTTATGGGTGGGGACCCAGCACCACTCCTCAGGCTCGTAGCCCTCCCAGTCCACAAGGTACTGGAGGCCAAAGCCCCGACGATGCACCATAAAGGCCTCTGACCCATCGATGAGCCATGGGGGGTGGGGGGTTTGGGTACAGGATACAAGGGGTGGCTCAGGAAAGGCTTGATGCGGGACACATGGAAGGTGGGATGAATGCGGCAGAGAGTGGAAGGGAGCTTGAGATGGACAGCAGCAGGGCAAATGACTTTAGCAATGGGAAAGGGGTCGATGAAGTGGGGGGTGAGCTTGCAGGAATCCACCTTGAGGGGCAGGTCTCGGGTTGAAAGCCACACACGCTGTCCCTGGCGGTAATGTGGGGCCTCAGAACGATGATGGTCAGCTTGACACTTAATCCTAGCAGGGGTGCGGAGAAGGGCAGAGCGAGTGCACCTCTATGTCTGCTGACATCATCAGATGAACACCTCAGCAGATGGAACGCCAACCTCCTCCTCCTGGGCAGGAAATAGTGGAGGTTGGTAGCCAAGGCAGCACTCGAAAGGGAACAGACTGGTGGATGAGGACGGATGAGTTTATGGTGTACTCGGCCCAGGGTAGCTGCTGACTCCACGCGGAGAGGTTCTGGGAGACCAGACACTGCAATACAGTCTTTAGCTGTTGGCTGGCCCGCTCGGTCTGGCCTGAAGGCAGACCCACGGAGGCACCCAGAAGATTACAGAATGCCCTCCAGAAGTTGGTTGTGAATTGAGGACTCCTGTCTGACACAACATCTACAACTAATCCATGGAATTTAAAAACATTCAGTACTAGTAATTTTAACGCAAACAACAGGAATTCTGCAGATACTGGAAATTCAAGCAACACACATAAAAGTTGCTGGTGAACGCAGCAGGCCAGGTAGCATCTCTAGGAAGAGGTGCAGTCGACGTTTCAGGCCAAGACCCTTCGTCAGGACTAACTGAAGGAAGAGTGAGTAAGGGATTTGAAAGTTGGAGGGGGAGGGGGAGATCCAAAATGATAGGAGAAGACAGGAGGGGGAGGGATGGAGCCAAGAGCTGGACAGGTGATAGGCAAAAGGGATACGAGAGGATCATGGGACAGGAGGTCCGGGAAGAACGACAAGCGGGGGGGGACCCAGAGGATGGGCAAGGGGTATATTCAGAGGGACAGAGGGAGAGAAAGAATGTGTGTATAAAAATAAGTAACAGATGGGGTACAAGGGGGAGGTGGGGCATTAGCAGAAGTTAGAGAAGTCAATGTTCATGCCATCAGGTTGGAGGCTACCCAGACGGAATATAAGGTGTTGTTCCTCCAACCTGAGTGTGGCTTCATCTTTACAGCAGAGGAGGCCGTGGATAGACATGTCAGTACTAGTAATTTGGCTGTTTCTTTGGTAGAGGGGAGTTTAGGTAAAGGAATGAAGGGTACAGACTTGGAGAAACGATCAACTACTGTGAGAATGGTGGTGTTACCACCTGATGGGGATAGACCAGTGACAAAATCCAGGGCAATGTGGGACCAGGGTCTCTTGGGGATAGATAGGGTTTGTAACAGACTAGCAGGTGACCGGTTTGAGTTCTTGCCTTGAGCACACACCGAGTAGGCTGATACAAAGTTGCGGATGTCATCTCCCATGGAACGCCACCAGAACCACTGACTGATGAAGGCCTGAGTACGCTTGGTTCCAGGGTGAAAGGAAAACCGGGAAGAAGGACCCCACTGCAATGCCTGTGAGCAGACAGAGTTGGGAACATAAACCTGGTTAGTGGGGCGTTGACTGGGGGCTGCCTCGCTCTGTTGAGCAGCTTGTACCATGGATTCGCTGTCCCATTGCGCTGAACCCACGAGACAGTGAGCAGGGAGGATGACATCGGGTACCTCAAGGTCTCAGAGGAAGGAAATCTTCAGGACAGGGCATCAGGTTTTCCATTCTTGGAACCGGGGCGAAAGGACAGAGTAAAATTGAGTCTTGAGAAAAACAGGGACCAACGGCCCAGGACAATGGGAGCTTGAGGAGAGTCAATAACATAAACGGTTAACTGTTCATGTTGGTTGCTGGATAAACTGAGACTCACCTGGGCCGTGACATGGGTGATGTTAGTCGGTCTCTGACCATTCAAGCTATTGGCCATTAAAGGTGACTGGAGAGCAGATATGTTAGTCCCCACTGGGCAGCCAAGCCGGAGTCGGTCAAAAAAACCCTCCGCACCAGAATCAACCAAGATGGAGACTGCTCAGCGTTGGATGCCCCACTCCAGAGAATCAGGTATGAAAGTGAGTGGTGTCGAGGAGGGCAGGTCAGGGGTTATGCTCACCAGTACTCCTTGTCCTACTGGTGAGCGCTGCACTTACTGGGCAGGTGGAGATGAAATGGCCTGGTTGGCCACAGTACAGACAAGAGTGGATGCTGATTCTCCTTTGTCTTTCAGTCAGCACCAGTTGGGTACGGTCAACATGCATAGTCTCGGGCTCTGGAACGCGAATTGTAGATTGAGGCAAACGGCAGGGAAACGTAGACTGACGAGGAGCTTGGAAGTCACCCAGTGCCCCCAAGTACCCTCTGGAACCCCTTCCTCCGCGGCACTGCTGAAGGCGAACATTAATACGGATGGCCAAATCCACCAGGGCTTCAAAGGTGGCAGGAAGGTCCTGGGTGACCAGCTCATCTTTGATGCCTTTGGAGAGGCCGTTCAGGAAGATGTTGTACTGTGCCTCCGAGTTCCAGCTGCTGGAGGTCGCTAGGGTCCGGATATCTATGGCATAATCCGACACAGATCTGCACCCCTGATGCATGTGCAGCATTTCACGGGCAGCCTCTCTCCGATGTTTGGAGCAATCAAACACTTTTCTCATCTCCTCCAAAAATAACTGAAAACTACTGCAGAAAGGGGAGCCTGCCTCCCAGACAGCTGTTTGCCATTCTCTCACCTGACCGGACAGTTGGGTGATGATGTTGGCTACCTTGGCTCGATCAGTCGGAAATGTTGTTGGTTGTAATTCAAAAATGAGTGTGCACTGGGAAAGAAAAGAGTGGTAGGAACCGAGCTCACCTGAGTACTTTTCTGGAGGAGGCAGACGGGGCTCTTGGATAGGAGGAGTGAGCGAGAACGTAGCGGGCCGGGTGGAAGATGCAGTCGCAGAATGTTGATGGGCGCTCTGGGACAGCTGGAGTGACTGAGTCTGGGCCACAAGATCGGCTACATTGGCAGAAAGCGACTCCACTGCCCTGAACATGGAGTCCAGCTGGTTCTGGTGTCTCCCCAGCATCATTCCCTGTTGTTCCAGGACAGCTCTCAGACGACCGGGGTCTGCTGGATCCATTCTGGCCAGATTGTATCTCAGGGCGCTGGAGCAGGGATCCAATTGCAGACCCAGTAATGTGCACATTACTCAATTTGTTATTAATTGAGTAACAAATCCCGAGGTGCAAACAAAGTTGGAGTCAAAGTTCAGGCAGAGATAAAAATATCCAGAGAAATCCAAACACCAGAATCGGGAAACAGGCAGAGTCGATACTCAGACGGACAGAGTACAATCCCAAGGTGCAAACAAAGATGGCCAGTGAAATCAAAAACCAGAATCGGGAAACAGGCAGAGTCAATATTCAGACGGACAGAGTACAGATACTCTGTACTGGAAAGGCTCAGGAAAATTCACTGGCACAATCTGGCAACAAACAGGTGAAAACAGGACTGAAATACACTGAGCATGAAACAGAGAGGCAGATGATAGGTGGAGCACAATGAGACACAAGTGGCAGCAAAACAGGTAATGAGAAACAAGTGAGAGACGGAGTACTCAGTAATACAGGAGTCGGGGTGGAGCAGGAGCACGTGGCAATACAAAACCTCAGGCTGACAGCTAGGGGGAAACACACAAAAAGAGAGTTCAACTGGAGGTACTGAAAAGATATTGACACCCAGGCACTTGAAATTGCTCACTCTCAAATTCTGATCCCTCTATGAGGATTGATTTGTGTTCCCCCGTCTTACCCTTCCTGAAGTCGACAACCAGCCTTTTGGTCTTGCTAACATTGAGCAAAAGGCTGTTGCTGCGACAGCACTCAACTAACTGGTACACCTCTCTCCTTTACGCCCTTTTGTCACCATCTAGAATTCTGCCAACAATGGTTGTATATCAGCAAATATATAGATGCTGTTTGAGCTATACATAGCCACAGAGTCATGGGTGGTAAAGATAGCAGAGCTGTGGGCTAAGCGCACATCCATGCGGAGCATTAGTGTTAATTGTCAGCAAGGTGGAGATGTCATTTCCAATCCAACCACATTGTGGTCTTCCAGTTAGTAAGTCAAGGATGCAGTTGCATTGGGAGATACAAGAGCCTAAGTTTGGTAGCTTTTCAATCAGGACTGTAGCAATGATAATGTTAAGTGCTGAGCTATAGCATCCTGACATAGGTATGTGCATTTTCCAGGAGAACCAGGGCTGAGTTGAGAGCCATTGAGATCACTCCTGCTGTAGACCTATTGTGTCAATAGACAATTTGCAGTGGGCACAGGCCCTTCCTGAGACAGGTGTTGATTCTAGCCATGACTATCCTCTCAAGGTATTTTTGTCACTGTAGATGTGAGTGCTACTGGATGACAGGAGTCAAGGCAGCTCACACTATTTTCTAGGCCACCAGTATAATTGTTACTCTTTTGAAGCAGGTGGGAACTTCCGACTGTATCGGAGAGATAGAAAATATCTTTGAATACTCCCGCCACTTGGCGGACAGAGGTTTTCAGTGCCTTACCAGGTACTCCATTGGGCCCTGTTGCCTTGCGACAGTTCATCCTCCAGAAAGACAGCTTGACATTGCCCTGCAAGACAGAGAGCACAGGGTCTTTGAATACTGCAGGGATCTGGATAGCTGTGGTTTTACTTTGTAGGACGTAATAGTCTGCAAACCCTGCCAGAGTTCACGTGCGTCCAATGTCACCTTTATCTGATCTTCCAGGAAATCCTCAGTTATTGACCATCTCTGAAAGATCCATGGCAGGGTTTACTCCCACCACCATCCCCAACCCCAACACACTCACCGGTGATTTCTGCATTTCTTCTGCTTTATTGTCTGCATGTTATTAAATAGTTAATGCCATGTGCTCCAATAAAACAGCCTCCACAGAGAAGTGAGGAATATCACACAGAGAAGCACAAGCTTGAACTGAGAGACAGTCTACATCAGCCAGTCACTGAGTTACTGATATAGCAATCCATGGTCTATTTTTAATAACCACACTGCAAATTCACAGGGCAGGTAGGTCATTTTACCAGGTAATGCAGCAGAGAATTACATAGCAGAAGAACCAGGCCCTCTGCTACATTGACTCAAAGTTGATCATTACTGAGACTTTTATACCAATTCTGATGCACTATAGGATAAGACAAGAAGACATACGAGCAAAGTTAGGCCCATCAAGTCCACTCTGCCATTTCATCATGGTCGATTTATTTGCCCTTTCAACCCCATTCTCCTGCCTTCTCCAGTAACATGTGACACTTTGATCAAGAACCCATCAACCTCTGGTTTAAATATACCCAATAACTTTCAGTCATCTGTGACAAATAATTCCACAGAACCTGTTTGGCTGAAGAAATTCCTCTTCATCTCTGTTCTGAAGGACAGCCCTCTATTCTGAGGCTGTGCCCTGTAGTCCTAGACTCCTCCACTATAGAAAACAACCACTCCACTCTATCTCGGTCTTTCAATATTCAATAGGTTTCAATGAGATCAACCCTCATTCTTCTAAATTCTAGAGAGGACAGGCCCAGATCATTCCAGGAATCATTGTCATGAACTACGGCTGGACCTTCTCCAAGGCCAGCACATCGATTCTTAGATAAGGCGCCTAAAATTGCTCACACTCTCCCATTAACTCCACCGCACTGCTAGATACTACCATCAACCACACAACAGAGGAGCAATCCACAGCAGATGATTAACACCCACAGGTTGTTGGGATACGGAGAAACCCATGTGGTCATGGGAAGAACATACAAATTCCATACACACATAGACAGTTCCAAAATTCAAGATGAAACCCAGATTTCAAGGGCTGAAAAGCAGCATCTCTCCCTGCTGTGCTACTGAGCCTAATAATAACATGGATTGAGACAAAGAACTACACATGGACACTCCATGGAATATATCTATCATTATGGAATATATCTATCTTCAGTTGGATGTACAGGTGGTTCAAGGTTAGTTGTGATCTAGATGATGATGTAGTCTTGTGAATATTCAAGGTGGCCCAGCTCTCTTCTCTCCAGGGTGGCAATGGTTAATCGAGAGTGCACACTTTAAACATGCTAAGAGGAAAGTGTAGTGCAGATTTAGAGCTAAGCTTCCTTACCTGGTTGAGGGATTTTTGGATGCCTCTGTGCAATCCGCCTGACCCATGAAGTAGTCCAAAGATTGCAAACCTCCCTGTAACAGAGGAAGTCAAAGTTGTTAACATTCACCAACCTGTCTAAACAGCCTTGTGGAATTCCGAAGGCCAAACAACTCAAAGATTCAAGATCCAAAGTACACTTATTATCAAAGTATGTTATGCACTATACCTCCCTGAAATTCGTCTTCCCCAGAGACAGTCACAGAATGAAGAACCATAGCACCAATCCATTCAAAGAAAAATATCAAATGTCAAACTCCCCTCCTCCCCATCTGCAAAAAAAGTTGTACAAACAGCAACAAAACAACAACCAAAAACACAGAATATAAATACAGGTATATTAAGAGCAAAAGGATAGTAAGGGATAATATTGGTCCACTTGAAGATCAGAGTGGTTGGCTATGTATGGAACTAAAATAAATGGGAGAGATCTTAAATAGTTTTTTTGTGTCTGTATTTACGAAGGAAACTGGCATGGAATCAACAGAAATAAGGCAAACAAGTAGTGAGGTCATGGAACCTATACAAATTGAAGAGGAGGAGGTGATTGCTATCTTGAGGCAAATCAGAGTAGATAAATCCCCAGGACCTGACAGGGTATTCCCTCGGACCTTGAAGGAAACCAGTGTTGAAAATGCAGGGGCCCTGGCAGATATATTTAAAATGTCAGTATCTATGGGTGAGGTGCCAGAGGATTGGAGGATAGCTCATGTTGTTCCGTTGTTTAAAAAAGGCTCTAAAAATAATCTGGAAAATTATAGGCCGGTAAGTTTGATGTCAGTAGTAGGTAAATTATTGTAAGGAGTACTAAGAGATAGGATCTACAAGTACTTGGATAAAAGAAACTTATTACGGAGAGTTAACATGGCTCTGTGCGTGGTAGGTAATGTTAAACAAATCTATTAGAGTTTTTTAAGAAGGTTACCAGGAAAGTGGATGTAGGGACGGCAGTGGATGTTGTCTATATGGACTTCAGTAAGGCCTTTGACAAGGTCCCGCATGGAAGGTTAGTTAGAAAGATTCAGACGCTAGGTATACATGGTGAGGTAGTAAGTTGGATTAGACAGAGGGAGGAGAAGATGGTGGCGTGACACAGCGCGCGCGGCCGTTCCGAATGAATATCGATTATGTGTAACTAGGAGACATGCACAATCCGGATTTGATGGAGACAGTCGTGAGAAACGCAGAAGAACATCTGGAGTAACTTCTGAAATGCCTGCTTCGCTGCTGCTGCTACTGTGCGATCGAGAATCTCCGGAGACGAAGGCCCCAAATCCTCGGCTTTGCATATCGCCTGTTGCCAGGACCGGGGTCGAAGTGCTCGGCAGAGATGGTGCTCGGTGTTGAACAGGTGGTCGGAGGCTCGGAGTTTTTCGGATGGACCCGGAGTCAGACTGTGGTCGGATGCTTCCAGGATGCTGCACCGGCAAGTTGGCGGCGCTGGAGGTTTACCGTCTGCGTGAGATGATGGGACTTTCAACAGACTTTGAGACTTTCACTGTGCCATGGTCTGTTCTTATCAAATTACGGTATTGCTGTGCACTGTTGTAACTATATGTTTATAATTACATGGTTTTTGTTAGTTTTTAAATCGGTTTGTCATGTGTTTTTCGTGATATCATTCTGGAAAAACATTTTATCATTTCTTAATGCATGCATTACTAAATGACAATAAAAGGGGACTGCGTGTCCTCATAATCATAATCATAATAATAGTCATTGGCTCAATGGGAGAAGCCAGGGGGTGGTAGTGGAGGATTGCTTCTCTGAGTGGAGGCCTCAGACTTGTGGTGTGCCACAGGGATCAGTGCTGGATCCATTGTTATTTGTCATCTATATCAATGATCTGGATGATAATGTGGTAAATTGGATCAGCAAGTTTGCTGATGATACAAAGATTTGAGCAGTAGTGGACAGTGAGGAAGGTTTTCAAAGCCTGCAGAGGGATTTGGACCAGCTTGAAAAATGGGCTGAAAAATGGCAGATGGAGTTTAATATAGACAAGCGTGAGGTCTTGCACTTTGGAAGAACAAACCAAGGTAGAACATACAAGGTAAATGGTAGGGCACTGAGGAGTGCAGGAGAACAGAGGGATCTGGGAATACAGATACAAAATTCCTTAAAAGTGGCGTCACAGGTAGACAGGGTCTTAAAGAGAGCTTTTGGTACATTGGCCTTTATAAATCAAAGTATTGAGTTTAGAGTTGGAATGTTATGGTGAGGTTGTATAAGACATTGGTGAGGCCGATTTTGGAGTATTGTGTAACACACATAAAAGTTGCTGGTGAACGCAGCAGGCCAGGCAGCATCTGTAGGAAGAGGTGCAGTCGACGTTTCAGGCCGAGACCCTTCGTCAGGACTAACTGAAGGAAGAGTGAGTAAGGGATTTGAAAGTTGGAGGGGGAAGGGGAGATCCAAAATGATAGGAGAAGACAGGAGGGGGAGGGATAGAGCCAAGAGCTGGACAGGTGATTGGCAAAAGGGGATACGAGAGGATCATGGAACAGTAGGTCCGGGAAGAAAGACAAGGGGGGGGGACCCAGAGGATGGGCAAGAGGTATATTCAGAGGGACAGAGGGAGAAAAAGGAGAGTGAGAGAAAGAATGTGTGCATAAAAATAAGTAACAGATGGGGTACGAGGGGGAGGTGGGGCCTTAGCGGAAGTCAGAGAAGTCGATGTTCATGCCATCAGGTTGGAGGCTACCCAGACGGAATATAAGGTGTTATTCCTCCAACCTGAGTGTGGCTTCATCTTTACAGTAGAGGAGGCCGTGGATAGACATGTCAGAATGGGAATGGGATTTGGAATTAAAATGTGTGGCCACTGGGAGATCCTGCTTTCTCTGGCGGACAGAGCGTAGATGATCAGCAAAGCGGTCTCCCAGTCTGCGTCGGGTCTCGCCAATATATAAAAGGCCACATCGGGAGCACCGGACGCAGTATATCACCCCAGTCGACTCACAGGTGAAGTGTTGTCTCATCTGGAAGGACTGTTTGGGGCCCTGAATGGTGGTAAGTGAGGAAGTGTAAGGGCATGTGTAGCACTTGTTCCGCTTACACGGATAAGTGCAGGAGGGAGATCAGTGGGGAGGGATGGGGGGGACGAATGGACAAGGGAGTTGCATAGGGAGCAATCCCTGCGGAATGCGGGGGGGGAGGGAAAGATGTGCTTAGTGGTGGGATCCCGTTGGAGGTGGCGGAAGTTACGGAGAATAATATGTTGGACCCGGAGGCTGGTGGGGTGGTAGGTGAGGACTAGGGGAACCCTATTCCTAGTGGGGTGGCGGGAGAATGGAGTGAGAGCAGATGTACGTGAAATGGGGGAGATGCGTTTAAGAGCAGAGTTGATAGTGGAGGAAGGGAAGCCCCTTTCTTTAAAAAAGGAAGACATCTCCCTCGTCCTAGAATGAAAAGCCTCATCCTGAGAGCAGATGCAGCGGAGACGGAGGAATTGCGAGAAGGGGATGGCGTTTTTTCAAGAGACAGGATGAGAAGAGGAATAGTCCAGATAGCTGTGAGAGTCAGCAGGTTTATAGTAGACGTCAGTGGATAAGCTGTCTCCAGAGACAGAGACAGAAAGATCTAGAAAGGGGAGGGAGGTGTCGGAAATGGACCAGGTAAACTTGAGGGCAGGGTGAAAGTTGGAGGCAAAGTGACTTTATTAACTTTTTCTCCTTTTTCTCCCTCTGTCCCTCTGAATATACCTCTTGCCCATCCTCTGGGTTCCCCCCCCCTTGTTTTTCTTCCCGGACCTCCTGTCCCATGATCCTCTCGTATCTCCTTTTGCCTATCACCTGTCCAGCTCTTGGCTCTATCCCTCCCCCTTCTGTCTTCTCCTATCATTTTGGATCTCTCCCTCCCCCTCCAACTTTCAAATCCCTTTCCCACTCTTCCTTCAGTTAGTCCTGACGAAGGGTCTCGGCCTGAAACGTCTACTGCACCTCTTCCTACAGATGCTGCCTGGCCTGCTGCGTTCACCAGCAACTTTTATGTGTGTTGCTTGAATTTCCAGCATCTGCAGAAGTCCTGTTGTTGGAGTATTGTGTGCAGTTTTGGTCACCTAATTACAGGAAGGATATTAATAAGGTTGAAAGAGTGCAGAAAAGGTTTACAAGGATGTTGCCGGCACTTGAGAAACAGTTACAGAGCAAGGTGGAATAGGTTAGGACTTTATTCCCTGGAGCGTAGAAGAATGAGGGGAGATTTGGTAGAGGTATATAAAATTATGATGGGTATAGATAGAGTGAATGCAAGCAGGCTTTTTCCACTGAGGCAAGGGGAGAAAAAAAACCCAGAGGGCATGGGTTAAAGGTGAAGGGGGAAAAGTTTAAAGGGAACATGGGGGGGCTTCTTCACACAGAGAGTGGTGGGAGTGTGGAATGAGCTGCCAGATAAAATGGTAAATGCGGGCTCACTTTTAACATATAAGAAAAACTTGGACAGGTACATGGATGAGAGGTGTATGGAGGGATACGGTCCAGCTGTAGGTCACTGGGACTAGGCAGAAAAATGGTTCGGCACAGGCAAGAAAGGCCAAAAGGCATGTTTCTGTGCTATAATATTTCTATGGTTTCTACAACACAACATCAATCGGCATTTCCGTTCAGTTTAGCTCAGTGTTCATTATCTGCCGGGTGCCCCAATTCAAAATTCATCCAAAAGTAGTAACAAAAAAAGAAGGACCAGAACTAGAACACATCATAAAAACAAATCTACGATCTGCATAAATTAAACCTTGGTCTGGCACCATCCGCTGACAGCAATGAGGGAGAGAGTGATCACTCGGGAGCAGCAAGTGAGAGAAAATGAAAGACTGCCACACGTAGACACCTTCTCTGGCAGCAGAGAATGAGAGACTGGTAGAGGGTGCTGAACACTCACTGATGCAGTGCCTCAATGATTTCAACCTTCCTCCATGGTTTAATTGGTGAGCTGTTCACAGGCCCACACCCCATCTGGCTTCCTGGCCTCCATGCTTCACACTTTAGTTGCAGCTTCGTGGAGCACTACCAGAGACGGCAAAGCGCCGCATTGCCCGATAGATGAACCATACTGTATCTGAAATTATCAGAAGATGAAAAATAAACGAAAGGAATGTCTTTGTGAACCATCTCAAGGACGTCAATTCTGGTTGCATTGTTCACTAGCACTACCTTCTTATGTTTGGTCTCAACTGTTTTCAAAATAGGATTTATGCAGACCTCAAAGCTTCAAATCTTGACAAAACTAAACAGCTACAAAGAAATATTAAACAGTTCCTGGAAATGATTTCTTAAATACAAACAAAGGGAAAATGGGGAGGCAATCAGCAATAAAATCACAAGAGAAGTGGTGGCACAGTCTAATTAGATCCACTCCTTCACATCTCCAGAGGTCCAGGTTCAATCCCAACCTCTGGTTCATTGTGTTTGTTAGCGTGTGTGTGAATGTAGAGTTGGCATGTTTTTCCTGTGACCCCACCCCGAACGCTCCTCCTGGGATCTCCAGTTTCCTCCACATAGATGGGTTAAACAGCCACCATAAATTGTAATCCTAATGTGTGGGGAGTGGTAGAAGGTGGCAGGGGCAGGGGTCCCAGATATGGGGCAGGGGGAAGAATGAAAGGGGCTTTGTGTAAATTGATGTTTGATAGTCAGCATGGACTGAGTAGGCCTGTTTCTGTGATGTATGACTGCACCGTTCAGCTGCTGTCAGTAACTCTGAGATTCCCTGAGCCCACCACCAGAGATGTAGGTCTCGATGAAAGAGGCTTGGCACAGTATTTTATGATGTATAAAAATGCAAGTTGTTCCATTGACGTTTAGCACATTGGAATGTCTGCTTGGGGTGGGAGGAGGAAAGGGAGGAGCATCAGCTGACTTCACTGCCTTTCTCTGACTGTGTCAACTACTGTTAGCAAGCAAAGTTCACTGCATACTAAAAAAAAACTTTGTACAGATATCCTGTTGAAAATGTCCTTACTGGTTGCATCATGGTCTGATGGGGGAATTTGAATGCACAGGAATGCAAGAAGCTGCAAAGAATAGTAGACTGAGCCCAATATATCATGGGTACATACACCACTCCCACCTACATTAAAAAGGCAACAAACAACATCAAAGTGCCCATCAGAGGCTGAGGACGAGCTTGCTCCCAGTGAGGTAAAGGGGGTAAGTTCCTTTAATAACTCTAATTAATCGAGTGCTCCATTTGCAGTATGTGGGAAGTCAGGGCCAGCACAATCGTCCCTGATGACTACACCTGTAAAAAGTGCATCCAGCTGCAGCTCCTAATAAACTGAGTTAGGGAACTGGAGCTGGGCATGGAGCTGGATGAACGTCGGCTCATACATGAGATAGAGGCAGAGTTACAGGGAGATATTCACCCCTAAAAGTCAGGAGGCAGGTAGCTGGGTGACTGTCAGGAGAGGGAAGGGGAACAGACAGAATGAGCAGTGCACCCCTGTGGCCGTTACCATCAACAATAAGTATACTGTTTTGGATACTGTTGGTGGGGACGACTTACCCGGGACAAGTTGCAGTGGTCCTGTCTCTGGCACCGAGACTGGACCCTCAGTTCAGAAGGGAAGGAGGGAAAAGAGGAGAGCAGTAGTGATAGGGGATTCAACAGTCAGGGGGACAGATAAGAGGTTCTGTGGAAGAGATTGAGAATCCTGGATGATCTGTTGCCTCCCTGGTGCCAGGGTCCGCAATATCTCGGATCGAGTTCTCAGTATCCTCAAGAGGGAGGGTGAGCAGCCAGATGTCGTGGTCCATGTAGGGACCAATGACGTGGATAGGAAGAAGAAGGAGGTCTTGCAAAGAGCATTTAGGGAGTTAGTTGCAAAGTTAAAGGACAGGACCTCCAGGGTTGCAATCTCAGGATTGCTACCCCTGCGACGTGCTAGTGAGGCTAGAAATAGGAAGATAATGCAGCTAAATATGTGGCTAATGAGTTGGTGCAGGAGGGAGGGCTTCATGTTTCTGGATAATTGGGCTTTGTTCCAGGTCATACCTGTTCCGATGGGACGGGTTGCACCTGAACTGGAGGGGGACTAACATACTTGCGGGAAGGTTTGCTAGTGCTGCTCTGGGGGGTTTAAACTAGATTTGTAGGGGGAGGGGAACCAGAGTGTAAGAGCAGATAGTGAGGTGGAGCAGGATAAAGGTCATGTGAGAACTGCAAGTATAGTGCATGGAGTAAAGCCAGATCTAACATATAAAGAGGCTTTGAGGA
This sequence comes from Mobula hypostoma, assembly GCF_963921235.1. Lineage (NCBI taxonomy): Eukaryota > Metazoa > Chordata > Chondrichthyes > Myliobatiformes > Myliobatidae > Mobula > Mobula hypostoma. The sequence continues at coordinate 117,273,801 of NC_086104.1, forward strand.
AAGAGAAACAGAATAAGGGGTGTAAAGGTAGGAAGGTAGAAGGGCTAAAGTGTGTGTACTTCAATACAAGAAGCATCAGGAACAAAGGTAATGAACTGAGAGCATGGATACATACATGGAATTATGATGTAGTGGCCATTACAGAGACTTGGCTGGCACCAGGGCAGGAATGGATTCTCAATATTCCTGGCCGTCAGTGCTTTAAAAGGGATACAGAGGGGAGAAAAAGGGGAGGAGGGATGGCATTACTGGTCAGGGATGCTATTACAGCTACAGAAAGGGTGGGTAATGTAGCAGGATCCTCTTTTGAGTCAATATGGGTGGAAGTCAGGAACAAGAAGGGAGCAGTTACTCTACTGGGGGTTTTCTATAGGCCCCCTGTTAGCAGCAGAGATATCAAGGAGCAGATTGGGAGGCAAATTATGGAAAGGCGCAAAAATAACAGGGTTGTTGTCATGGGTGACTTTAAATTCCTTAATTCATTCCAATGGCTTAGACGGGGCAGAGTTTGTTAAGTGTGTCCAGGACAGATTCCTGTCACAGTATGTTGACAGGCCAACTAGGGGGAATGCCAAACTAGATCTAGTATTAGAAAACAAACCGGGTCAGGTCACAGATCTCTCAGTGGGTGAGCATCTGGGGGACAAGGACCACCGCTCCCTGGCCTTTAACCTTATGATGGAAAAGGATAGAATCAGAGAGGACAGGAAAATCTTTAATTGGGGAAGGGCAAATTATGAGGCAAAAAGGCTAGAATTTGCGGGTGTGAATTGGGATGATGTTTTTGCAGGGAAGTGTACTATGGACATGTGGTTGATGTTTAGGGATCTCTTGCAGGGATAAATTTGTCCCGGTGAAGAAGATAAAGAATGGTAGGGTGAAGAAACCATGGGTGACAAGTGAGGTGGAGAATCTAGTCAGGTGAAAGAAGGCAGCATTCATGAGGTTTCGGAAGCAAGGATCAGATGTGTCTGTTGAGGAATATAGGGTAGCAAGAAAGGAGCTTAAGAAGGGGCTGAGGAGAGCAAGAAGAGGGCATGAGAAGACCTTGGCGAGTAGGGTAAAAGAAAACACCAAGGCTTTCTTCAATTATGTAAAGAACAAAAGGATGACAGGATTGAAGATAGGATCGATTAGAGATAAAGGTGGGAAGATGTGCCTGGAGGCTGTGGAAGTGAGCGAGGTCCTCAATGAATACTTCTCTTCGGTATTCACCAACGACAGGGAACTTGATGATGGTGAGGACAATATGAGTGAGGCTGATGTTATGGAGCATGTTGATATAAATGGAGAGGAGGTGCTGGAGTTGTTAAAATACATTAGGACCGATAGTTCTCTGGGGCCTGACGGAATATTCCCCAGGCTGCTCCACAAGGCGAGGGAAGAGATTGCTGAGCATCTGGCTAGGATCTTTATGTCCTCGTCCACGCGAATGGTACCGGAGGATTGGAGGGAGGCAAATGTTGTCCCCTTGTTAAAAAAAGGTAGTAGGGATAGTCCGGGTAATTATAGACCAGTGAGCATTACGGCTGTGGTGGGTAAGCTGTTGGAAGATTGTTAGAGATAGGATCTATGGGCATTTAGAGAATCATGGTCTGATCAGGGACAGTCAGCATGGCTTTGTGAAGGGCAGATCATGTCTAACAAGCTTGATAGAGTTCTTTGAGGAGGTGACCAGGTATATGGATGCGGGTAGTGCAGTGGATGTGATCTACATGGATTTTAGCAAAGCATAATCCACGGTTCCAAGGTTCCACACAGTAGGCTTATTCATAAAGTCAGAAGGCATGGGAGCCTGGGAAATTTGGCCAGGTGGATTCAGAATTGGCTTGTCTGCAGAAAGCAGAGGGTCATGGTGGAAGGATTACACTCGGATTGGAGGATCGTGACTAGTGGTGTCCCACAAGGATCGGTTCTGGGACCTCTGCTTTTCGTGATTTTTAGTAACAACCTGGATGTGGGGGTAGACGTGTGGGTTGGCAAGTTTGCATATGACACAAAGGTTGGTGGTGTTCTGGATAGTGTGGAGGATTGTTGAAGATTGCAGAGAGACATTGATAGGATGCAGAAGTGGGTTGAGAAGTGGCAGATGGAGTTCAACCCGGAGAAGTGTGAGGTGGTACACATTGGAAAGACAAACTCCAAGGAAGAGTACAAAGTAAATGGCAGGATACTTGAAAGTGTGGAGGAGCAGAGGGATCTGGGAGTACATGTCCATAGATCCCTGAAAGTTGCCTCACAGGTAGATAGGGTAGTTCAGAAAGCTTACGGAGTGTTAGCTTTCATAAGTCGAGGGATAGAGTTTAAGAGTCGCAGGGTAATGATGTAGCTCTATAAAACTCAGGTTAGGCCACACTTGGAGTGTCCAGTTCTGGTCACCTCACTATCAGAAGGATGTGGAAGCATTGGAAAGGGTACAGAGGAGATTTACCAGGATGCTGCCTGGTTTAGAGAGTATGCATTATGATCAAAGTTTAAGGGAGTCAGGGCTTTACTCTCTAGAGAGAAGGAGGATGAGAAGAGACATGATAGAGGTATACAAGATATTAAGAGGAATAGATAGAGTGGACACCCAGCACCTCTTCCCCAGGGCACCACTGCTCAATACAAGAGGACATGGCTTTAAGGTAAGGGGTGGGAAATTCAAGGGGGATATTAGAGGAAGGTTTTTTACTTAGAGAGTGGTTGGTGCATGGAATGCACTGCCTGAGTCAGTGGTGGAGGCAGATACACTAGTGAAATTTAAGAGACTACTAGACAGGTATACGGAGGAATTTAAGGTGGGGGGGTTATATGGGAAGCAGGGTTTAAGGGTCAGCACAACATTGTGGGCCGAAGGGCCGGTTATGTGCTGTATTGTTCTGTGTTCTATCTAGGCCATGCCATCTTTTTGCAGTACCCATCGGACAGGAGGTATAGAAACAAGTTCAGGAACAGCTGCTTTCCTTCAACCATTCAGTTCTTGAACCAACTGACAGAGCACTAATCACTACAGTTTAGCAAAACTACGACCACTTTGATTCTTTATACTAAAATGGACTTAACTTTGAGAATGGGTGAACATGACTTGTTGCATCATGGCCTGGTACGGTAATTTGAATGCACAGGAATACAACACGCTGCAGGAATTAGTCAACTCAGCCCAATATATCAGTAGCAACACTTGGATCATTTTTCAGGAAAGCTAACTATTTTTGTGTTCAAGTTGTGCATAAGCTGTGTACTGTATGTTTTCCTAGAGACTGTTACTCATCTGATGTTCTGTAGCTGTAATGCTGCTACAGCTAAGATTTTCTTTGCAGCTGGGCACACATGCACGTGTACTTAGTCTATAAATTCATCACTGACTGTGACTCTGTTGGATCTATTTTTAAACAGTAACCCTGAGACAGTTAAAGGGGCCTCTCTATCCCCACCCACCTCGCTGTTCTGCAGGAGGTTTTCTCCCTTTCACAAGGATTGGCAGGTTGCCTGCCTGCAGCAAGTTCCAAAGCTGGGATAAGCCTTACCCATAAAAAGGCATCTGTATTTTCATGTAGTCTTGACTCATGCTGACAGGACAAATCATATTATTTGAACCAATGTCATTTATGGAAATTTAAACAACACTGAGTAACAGGCTAATACATCGCAAAGGATCATGAAACATATTCAGATTCAGATTTATTATTACTGGCATGTATCGTGAAATTTGTTAACTTAGCAGCAGCAGTACAATGAAATACACGATAATACAGAAAAAATAATAAATTACAGTAACAATCAGTAACACACAAAATGCTAGAGGAACTCAGCAAGCCAGGCATGGAAGAGAGTTGAAGTTTTTGGCTGAGACCCTTCAACAGGGGCTGAGACCCTTCATCAGGACTGGAGAAAGATGAGAGTTCAGAGTGAGAAGGTGGGGAGAGGGGAGAGCTAAATACAAGGTGATAGACGAAACCTGAAGGGGGAGGGATGAAGTAAAGAGCTGGAAAGTTGATTAGTGAAAGAGATACAGGGCTGGAGAAGGGGGAGTCTGAAAAAAGAGGACAGCAGGCCATGGAAGAAAGAAAAGATGGGCGGGCTATGAGCTAAGGAGCCTGAGTGTGGCCTCATCACGACAGTGAAGGAGGCCTTGGATAGGCAAATTAGAATGGGGATGGGAAGTGGAATTAAAATAGGTAGCCACCGGGAGATCCCGCTTTTTCTGGTGGGTGCTTGGCAAAGCGGTCTCCGAATCGATGTCCGGTCTCACCGATATACAGGAGGCCACATCAGGAGCACCGGATATAGTAGATAACCCAAGCAGACTTACGGGTAAAGTTCCTGCTCATCTGGAGGGACTGTGTGGGGCCCTGCATGGTTGTGGAGGGGCAGGTGTGGCAATTGATCCACTTGTGAGTCAATACAAACACCTATGTGAGGACATCTTCCCTTCCACCCTCCCCCGACTTTATGCTTTCCGCAGGGATTGCTCCCTACGCAACTCCCTTGTTCATTCATCCCTCCCCACTAATCAATAACACACAAAATGCTGGAGGAACTCAGCAGGCCAGGCAGCATCTATGGAAAGGAGTTGAAATTTTTGGCTGAGACCCTTCATCAGGACTGGAGAAAGATGAGAGTTCAGAGTAAGAAGGTGGGGAGAGGGGAGAGCTAAACACAAGGTGATAGATAAAACCTGAAGGGGGAGGGACGAAGTAAAGAGCTGGAAAGTTGATTAGTGAAAAAGATACAGTGGGGAGGGATGAATGGACAAGGGAGTTGCATAGGGAGCAATCCCTGCGGAAAGCATAAAATGGGAGGGCAGAGGGAAAAATGTCCTCACATAGGTGTTTGTATTGTCCAGGTGATGTAAGGCTGTGTGAAGAGCCATTGAGATTGCATCTGCCATAGACCTATTGTGGCAATAGGAAAATTGCAGTGAGTCCAGGTCCTTGCCAAGGCGCGAGTTCATTTTAGGCATGACTAACCTCTCAGAGCATTTCATCAGTGCTAATGGGCGATAGTCATTACAGCAGGTTACACTACTCTTTGGCATTAGTATAATTGTTGCCTTTTTGAAGCAGGTGGAAACTCCTCACTGTAGCAGTGAGAGTTTGAAAATATCCATGCATTCTCCTGGCAGTTGGCTGGCACAGGTTTTTGGAACCTTACCAAGTACTCCATTAGGGACTGCTGCCCTGCAAGGGCTCGCCCTCCTTGAAAAAGGCTCACTGGCTGAAGCAGGGATCTTCACAGCTGTAGTCATATTCTCTCTTTCAGAGCGGGCATAGAAGGTATTGAGGTAATTTGGCAGACCACAGTTTGTGTGGCTTCAGAGCTGTGTGTCAGACATGGCTATAAGCAGCATTGGGGTCCCACGGGGCACAGTACTGGCTCCCTTCCTGTCTGCCCGGTATACCTCGGACTTTAGTTTCAACACTGAGTCGTGTCATCTGCAGAGGACTGAGAAAAGCTGCAGAGGGTTGTAGACTCAGTTAGCTCCATCAAGCGCACAAACCTTCCCACCAATGAGGAGATCGCCAAAAGGTGGTGCCTAGAGACGCAGGTCTTCATTATGCAGGCCTCTATATCCCTCCATTCTCGACCTGTTGTATAGGTTTATTGTTGCCACATGTACAAAGATACAGTGACCAACTTGTCTTGGGTACTGCTCACAGAGATCAAATCACTACTATAAAATATAGGAGCATCTGGCCCATCAAATCTGCTCTACCATTTCATCATGGCTGATCCATTTTCCCTCTCCTGCCTTCTCTCCATAATCTTTCAACGTCTAGTAAATCATCCTCTGCCTTAAATATACCCAATAATCTGGCCTCCACACTGTGGTAATGATTTCCACGAAGTTACCATCCTGTGGCAGAAGTAATTCCTTCTCAGCTCCATTCTAAATGGAGATCCCTCTATACCGAGGCTATGCCCTTTAGTCATGGATCCATCCACTCCAGGAAACAATCTCTCCACATCCACTCTATCTCAGCATTTGAACATTTGATAGGTTTCAATGAGAGCCCCCCCTCATTCTTCTGAAATCCAGCGAGTACAGGCCCTGAATGATCAACCACTCCTCATACGATAACACTTCATTCCTGTGAACCTCCTCTGAACCCTCTCCAATGTCAGCACATCCATTTTTAGATAACGGGGCCAAAACCACTCACAGTACTCAAGTGAGGCCTCAGCATTGCACTCTTGCTTGTATATTCCAGTCCTCTCAAAATGAATGCAAACATTATATTTGTCTTCCTCACCACTAACTCAAGCTGTAAACTGATCTTTACGGATTAATACTGCAGAAGGACTTCCAAGTCGCTTTGCAACATGTATTTTTAATTTTCTAGTCATTAAAAAAAATAGTCTATGCTTTTGTTACTTCTACCAAAGTAAATAACTATACAATTCCTGACACTGTATTTCATCTGCCACTTCTTTGCCCATTCTCCTAATCTGTCTAAGTCTTTCTGCAGCCTTCCTGCTTCCTCAACTCTACTTGCCCCTCCATTTATTTATGTATTGCCTACAAACTTGGCCAAAAAGCCACCATGTCCATCATCTAAATCATTGACATAAAGTAGAAAAAGAAGCGGACTCAACACGGACCCCCGAACAACACCACTAATCACCAGCAGCCAATCAGAAAAGGCTCTCTTTACTCCCACTCTTTGCCTCTTGCCAATCAGCTGATGCTCTATCCATGCTTGTAACATCCATGCTCCACCCATGCTTCCTGTAACACCCAGGTCTTGTTAAGCAGCCCATGGGCGCAGCTTGTCAAACTCCTTCTGTAAATCCAAGTACAAAACATCCACCAATTCTCCTTTGTCTATGCTGCTTGTTGTTTCCTCAAGAAATTCCAACAGATTTGTCAGGCAAGATTTAACCTTAAGGAAACCACGCTGACTTTGACCAATTTTATCATGTGCCTCCAAGTACCCTGAGATCTCATTCTTGACAATTATCTTTCAACACCTTCCTAACCACCAAGGTCAGCTAACGGACACTTGATTTTCTTTCTTCTGCCTTTCTCTCTTCTTGAAGAGTGAGGTGACATTTGCAATTTTCCAGTCCTTCAGAACCATGCCAGAATCTAGTGAATCTTGAAAGATCATTATCATCTCCACAATCTCCCCAGTCAACTCTTTCAAAACCCTACCTTCTCCCTAGTACTAGCAAATGCACTCACTGTTGCCCCCTGACACTCTTGAAATTCCATCTTTCTGCTGGTATCTGTCACAGTGAAGGCAGATACAAAGTAATTATTTCGTTCATACATTATTTCCTTGTTCACTATTACTTCTTCTGCAGCATGATTTTCCTGCTGTCCGATATCCACTCTCACCTCTGTTTTACTCTTAAAATATCTTAAAAATCTTTTGGTGTCCTTTCTGATATTATTGGCTAGTTTACCTTCATATTTCATCTCACCTTATGTTTATTTTAGTTAACTTCTGTTGATTTTTATAAGCTTCTAAATCCTCTGACTCCCACTATTTTTAAATCTATTTTATGCTCTCTTTTTTGTTTTTATGTTGTTTTTGATTCCCCTTGTCAGCAACAGCTATGTCATCCTGGATTTAGAATAATACATCTTCTTTGGGATGTATCTATCCTGGGCCTTCTGAATTACTCCCAGAAATTCCAGCCATCTCTGCGAATCTCCCCTTCCAATCAAATTTTAGCAGCTCCTCTCTCATGCCCCTATAATTCCCTTTATTCTACTATTAAACTGATACACCTGACTTTAGCTTCTCCCACTCAAATTGCAAGGTATGAGCGTATGAGAGTCAGCATGAGATTCTATGGAAGTTAAAAAGATACTCAGATGGTATGTTGCCTCCCAGGTGCCAGGGTCAGGGACATCTCTAATTGGGTTCACAGAATTCAAAAGGGAGAGAGTGAGCAGCCAGAAGTCCTGGTCAATTTTGGTCACCCTGCTATTGTAAAGATGTTTTAAAATTAAGATTGCAGACAAGATGTTGCCTGGAATTGGGGGCTTGAATTACAATGAGAAATTGTGCAGATTAGTATTTTATTTCCTGGACATAGATAAACAGGTAAGATGAAAAAGGAGATTAATAGGGTGAAAGCATAGTCTTTTTTTGACAGGGATGTGGTGCAAAAAACAAAAAGGTTTAACATCAGAGACAAAGAGAGTTTAGAAGTAGATTGGAGGCACCTTCTTTATGCAGAGGGTGGTATGTATTTGGAACAAGTTGCCAGAAACACTAGTTGAGTTGGGCATGTTAGCAACATTTAAAAGCCATCTAGATGAACCTATGGATACCTGAAGAGAAGATGGCAGTGCGACGCAGCGCGCAGCGGCCACTCCAGAATGAATATCGGTTATCTGTCAAGTAGGACGTGAGAAGCATGGAGGAACATCTGGTGAAAGTTTGGCAAAAGAATAAATCAAGGAAGGTAGTGCACCTGTGGCTGACAAGAGAAATTAGGGATAGTATCAATTCCAAAGAAGAAGCATACAAATTAGCCAGAAAAAGTGGCTCACCTGAGGACTGGGAGAAATTCAGAGTTCAGCAGAGGAGGACAAAGGGCTTAATTAGGAAGGGGAAAAAAGATTATGAGAGAAAACTGGCAGGGAACATAAAAACTGACTGTAAAAGCTTTTATAAATATGTAAAAAGGAAAGAACTGGTAAAGACAAATGTAGGTCCCCTACAGACAGAAACAGGTGAATTGATTATGGGGAGCAAGGACATGGCAGACCACTATCAACGACTTTATCCGCTCAGGGGATCTCCCATCCACTGCTACCAACCTTATAGTTCCCACACCCCGCACTTCCCATTTCTACCTCCTACCCAAGATCCACAAACCTGCCTGTCCTGGCCGACCTATTGTCTCAGCTTGCTCCTGCCCCACCAAACTCGTTTCTGCATACCTCGACACTGTTTTATCACCCCTTGTTCAATCCCTTCCGACCTATGTTCGTGACACTTCTCACGCTCTTAAACTTTTCGGTGATTTTAAGTTCCCTGGCCCCCACCGCTTTATTTTCACCATGGATGTCCAGTCCCTATATACTTCCATCCCCCATCAGGAAGGTCTCAAAGCTCTACGCTTCTTTTTGGATTCCAGACCTAATCAGTTCCCCTCTACCACCACTCTGCTCCGTCTAGCAGAATTAGTCCTTACTCTTAATAATTTCTCCTTTTGCTCCTCCCATTTCCTCCAAACTAAAGGTGTAGCTATGGGCACCCGTATGGGTCCTAGCTATGCCTGCCTTTTTGTTGGCTTTGTGGAACAGTCTATGTTCCGTGCCTATTCTGGTATCTGTCCCCCACTTTTCCTTCGCTACATCGACGACTGCATTGGCGCTGCTTCCTGCACGCATGCAGAACTCGTTGACTTTATTAACTTTACCTCCAACTTTCACCCTGCCCTCAAGTTTACCTGGTCCATTTCCGACACCTCCCTCCCCTTTCTAGATCTTTCTGTCTCTGTCTCTGGAGACAGCTTATCCACTGATGTCTACTATAAGCCTACTGACTCTCACAGCTATCTGGACTATTCCTCTTCTCACCCTGTCTCTTGCAAAAACGCCATCCCCTTCTCGCAATTCCTCCGTCTCCGCCGCATCTGCTCTCAGGATGAGGCTTTTCATTCTAGGACGAGGGAGATGTCTTCATTTTTTAAAGAAACGGGCTTCCCTTCCTCCACTATCAACTCTGCTCTTAAACACATCTCCCCCATTTCACGTACATCTGCTCTCACTCCATCCTCCCACCACCCCACTAGGAATAGGGTTCCCCTGGTCCTCACCTACCACCCCACCAGCCTCCGGGTCCAACATATTATTCTCCGTAACTTCCGCCACCTCCAACGGGATCCCACCACTAAGCATATCTTTCCCTCCCCCCCTCTCTCTGCATTCCGCAGGGATCGCTCCCTACACAACTCCCTTGTCCATTCGTCCCCCCCATCCCTCCCCACTGATCTCCCTCCTGGCACTTATCCGTGTAAGCGGAACAAGTGCTACACATGTCCTTACACTTCCTCCCTTACCACCATTCAGGGCCCCAAACAGTCCTTCCAGGTGAGGCATCACTTCACCTGTGAGTCGACTGGGGTGATATACTGCGTCCGGTGCTCCCGATGTGGCCTTTTATATATTGGTGAGACCCGACGCAGACTGGGAGACCGCTTTGCTGAACATCTACGCTCTGTCCGCCAGAGAAAGCAGGATCTCCCAGTGGCCACACATTTTAATTCCACATCCCATTCCCATTCTGACATGTCTATCCACGGCCTCCTCTACTGTAAAGATGAAGCCACACTCAGGTTGGAGGAACAACACCTTATATTCCGTCTGGGTAGCCTCCAACCTGATGGCATGAACATTGACTTCTCTAACTTCCGCTAGGCCCCACCTCCCCCTCGTACCCCATCTGTTACTCTTTTTTATGCACACATTCTTTCTCTCACTCTCCTTTTTCTCCCTCTGTCCCTCTGAATATACCTCTTGCCCATCCTCTGGGTCACCCCCCCCGTCTTTCTTCCCGGACCTCCTGTCCCATGATCCTGTCGTATCCCCTTCTGCCTATCACCTGTCCAGCTCTCGGCTCCATCCCTCCCCCTCCTGTCTTCTCCTATCATTTTGCATCTCCCCCTCCCCCTCCAGCTTTCAAATCCCTTACTCACTCTTCCTTCAGTTAGTCCTGACGAAGGGTCTCGGCCTGAAACGTCGACTGCACCTCTTCCTAGAGAAGCTGCCTGGCCTGCTGCGTTCACCAGCAACTTTGATGTGTGTTGGTTGAATAATTACTTTGGTTCTGTCTTCACTAAGGAGGACATAAATAATCTTCCAGAAATAGTAGGGGACAGAGGGTCCAGTGAGATGGAGGAACTGAGCGAAATACATGTTAGTAGGGAAGTGGTGTTAGGTAAATTGAAGGGATTAAAGGCAGATAGATCCCCAGGGCCAGATGGTCTGCATCCCAGAGTGCTTAAGGAAGTAGCCCAAGAAATAGTGGATGCATTAGTGATAATTTTTCAAAACTCGCTAGATTCTGGACTAGTTCCTGAGGATTGGAGGGTGGCTAATGTAACCCCACTTTTTAAAAAAGGAGGGAGAGAAACCGGGGAATTATAGACCGGTTAGCCTAACGTTGGTGGTGGGGAAACTGCTGGAGTCAGTTATCAAAGATGTGATCACAGCACATTTGGAAAGTGGTGAAATCATTGGACAAAGTCAGCATGGATTTGTGAAAGGAAAATCATGTCAGACGAATCTCATCGAATTTTTTGAGGATGTAACTGGTAGAGTGGATAGGGGAGAACCAGTGGATGTGGTATATTTGGATTTTCAAAAGGCTTTTGACAAGGTCCCACACAGGAGATTAGTGTGCAAAGTTAAAGCACACGGTATTGGGGGTAAGGTATTGGTGTGGGTGGAGAATTGGTTAGCAGACAGGAAGCAAAGAGTGGGAATAAACGGGACCTTTTCAGAATGGCAGGCAGTCACTAGTGGGGTACCGCAAGGCTCAGTGCTGGGACCCCAGTTGTTTACAATATATATTAATGACTTGGATGAGGGAATTAAATGCAGCATCTCTAAGTTTGCGGATGACACGAAGCTGGGCGGCAGTGTTAGCTGTGAGAAGGATGCTAAGAGGATGCAGGGTGACTTGGATAGGTTAGCTGAGTGGGCAAATTCATGGCAGATGCAATTTAATGTGGATAAATGTGAAGTCATCCACTTTGGTGGCAAAAATAGGAAAACAGATTATTATCTGAATTGTGGCCGATTAGGAAAAGGGGAGGTGCAACGAGACCTGGGTGTCATTATACACCAGTCATTGAAAGTGGGCATGCAGGTACAGCAGGCGGTGAAAAGGGCGAATGGTATGCTGGCATTTATAGCGAGAGGATTCGAGTACAGGAGCAGGGAGGTACTACTGCAGTTGTACAAGGCCTTGGTGAGACCACACCTGGAGTATTGTGTGCAGTTTTGGTCCCCTAATCTGAGGAAAGACATCCTTGCCATAGAGGGAGTACAAAGAAGGTTCACCAGATTGATTCCTGGGATGGCAGGACTTTCATATGAAGAAAGATTGGATGAACTAGGCTTGTACTCGTTGGAATCTAGAAGATTGAGGGGCGATCTGATTGAAACGTATAAAATCCTAAAGGGATTGGACAGGCTGGATGCAGGAAGATTGCTCCCGATGTCGGGTAAGTCCAGAACAAGGGGCCACAGTTTGAGGATAAAGGGGAAGCCTTTTAGGACTGAGATTAGGAAAAACTTCTTCACACAGAGAGTGGTGAATCTGTGGAATTCTCTGCCACAGGAAACAGTTGAGGCCGGTTCATTGGCTATATTTAAGAGGGAGTTAGATATGGCCCTTGTGGCTACAGGGATCAGGGGGAGTGGAGGGAAGGCTGGTGCAGGGTTCTGAGTTGGATGATCAGCCATGATCATAATAAATGGTGGTGCAGGCTTGAAGGGCCGAATGGCCTACTCCTGCACCTATTTTCTATGTTTCTATGAAACTTCTGAAATGCTTGTTTCGCTGCCGCTGCTACTGTGCGATCCAGAATCTCCAGAGGGGAAGGCCCTGAATCCTCCGCTTTGCCTGTTGCTTGGCGGCCGGGGCCGGGGTCGAAGCGCTTGGCAGAGATGACGCTCAGTGCTCGGAGTCGGAGGCTCGAAATTTTCAGACGGACTCAGAGTCGGCTGTGGTCGGGTGCTTCAAGGGTGCTGCATCGGCAAGTTTGCCGCGCTGGAGGTTCATGGCAGGGATAGTTTTTCTTCCTTCTACCGTCTGTGTGAGATGATGGGGCTATCGGGACTTTAAGATTTTATCTTACCGTGCCCATGGTCTGTTCTTTATCAAATTACTGTATTGCTTTGCACTGTTGTAACTATGTGTTATGATTATGTGGTTTTTGTCAGTTTTAGTCTTGGTCTGTCTTGTGTTTCTGTGACATCATACTGGAGGAACATTGTTATCATTTCTTAATGCATGCATTGCTAAATGACAATAAACGAGGACTGAGTGTCCTCATAGTCTAATCTAATCTAGGAGAGGTTTAGAGGATCAAAATCAGGTGGGTGGGATTAGTCTGTTGGACTACATGATTAGTATTGACAGTTGGGCCAAAGAGCCTGTTTCGGTGCTGTGTATGAAAATAATTCTAGAAAGTTGGACAACAATGAAGGAACTCACTTTAAACACAGAATAAACATAAACCTGCACCTCATAGAACCTGGTACAAACGGTGACCAGACTGAACACTAGGAATTCACAAACCCACAGTGGTTTGTGTGAGGCAGGACATCCCCTGGTCACCTCTGAAACAGGAAACCTGTTATAAACATCAGGATTAAATACAGCAGAAAAAAACACTAAGTGCGGACAGAAAAAAATATCAAGAAAGGAAATAGCAGGAAACAAAAGGAACGAGAACTTTGAAGGTACTTCCTAAACACACAGGCAGAAGGACCAACAGGAAAACCAACCAGAGGAGGAGGAGGAGGAGGAGGATGAGGCATGACTGAGGGTATAAGAAAGGTGTAGGCTATTTCTGAATGGGGAGTGAATTCAGAATTTAGAGGTACCATGAGATTTGGGAATGCAAGTTTTCCCAAAGGTTAACTTACAGGTTGAGGAAGGCAAGGAAGGTAAATGCAATGTTACCAATCATTTTACGGGGACTAGAATATAAAAGCAAAGATATAATGCTGAGGCTTCATAAAGCATTGGTCAGACCTCACTTTAGGTATTGTGAAGAATTTTTGGCCCATATCTAAAAAAGATATCCTGGATTTGGAGAGGCTCAGGACTCAGGAGAGGTTCACAATAATGATCCTGGGAATGAAAAGCTAAATGTTTGAGGAATGCTTGATGGCTCTGGGCCTGTATTCCCTAGGGAAATACCAATGCCCTTGAATGGAAAATCCTTCAAAAAGTAGTGGACATGGCCCAGGCAATCACAGATAAGTCCCTCCCCACCACTGATCTCATCTATGCAGAGCGTTGTCACTGGAAAGCAGCACCCATTATAAGTGGCCCACCCCCACTAGTCATGCTCACTTCTCACTGCTCTCATCAGGAAGAAGGTACAGGAGCCCCAGAACTCACACCAGCAGTTTCAGGAGCAGTTATTACCCCTCAACCATTAGGCTCTTGTACCAAAGAGGATATCTTTACTCAGCGCCACTTGCCCCATAATTGAACAGTTCTCACAATCTATGGACTCACTTTCATGGACTCTTGATCTTGATGCTTACGTATTATTATTTATTTTTTTTAATATTAGCATTCACACAGTTTGTCGTCTTTTGTACACCCTAACTGGTATGGCCTTTCACTGATTCTATATGGCTGTTATATTTACTGAGTATGCCCTGAAGAAAATGAATCTCAGCAATGTATATAGTGACATTTATGTTCTTTGATAATAAATTTACTTTGAACTTTGAGATTTCATTGAAATGACAGATAGGTGTACATAGATAGGATGCTTTCATTGGCGAGACGGTCTAGGACCAGAGAGTACAGCCTCAGAATACAGAGATGAGGAGATTTTTTCTTAACTAGATGGTAGCACAGTAAGAGGGTATATCATGGACAGTGAGGGTCCTCAGCGATGAATACCACCTTTTGAGACACTGCCTCAAGGTCGCCCAGCATTTGGTTCAAGAGCAGATACTTCCTCTTCAACCATTCTCCTGTTGTACCAACTGACACAACACTGGTCACTGCAGCTTAGCAACACAATGACCTCTTTGATCACCTTGCACTAAATTAGGCTTTATTTGTTTGTTCTTTCCTGAAAAACATGAGTAATTTATGTTTATTCTTGTGAACGTTTTTTATCTGAAGCGATGTGCCTGTGATGTTGCTGAATTTAAGGTTTTCATTGCACTTGTGCATACACGTATTTAAGACAGTAACCTTGACTTAGTAGATGTCTTCGATGGTGGGGAGGGTTTGTGTTTCTGCAGATATTGTCTGACCGGGTTTGAAATTATATGGGAGAATTGGGAGCCATGGAAGCGCAGAGGTTAGCATGACACTGTTACAGCCCAGGGCACTGGAGTTCAGATTTCAGATTCATTGTCATTTGCAAGGAGTCTGTATGTCTCCCTGTGCAATGCATGACATTTCTCTGGGTACTCCAGTTTCCTCCCACAGTCCAAAGACATACTGGTCAGTTGGATAATTGATCACTGGAATTAGTCCCGAGATTAGGTCGGGGTCTCAGAATTAGGGGTTGCTGGGCAGTGGAGTTCAAAGGGGCAAGGACACATTCTGCATTGTATCTCTAGAGAGAAATAAATAAAAGTACATGCAGTTACCTGTAATGAAGGGAACCCATGTACCTATGGAACTGTGTGTGAACGCAAAAACATTTGGGAAATGGGAAATGTGCTTAAAGTGCTTTGAAACAGTGACAGGAAATGCCAAACACCATACAGCACAGTTCCAAAGAGATAGGGAAAGCTTAAAATAAATTTAAGAGTTTTTTTTCCACACAGAGGGCAGAAGGAGTCTAGAACATGCTGCCAAGGCAGTGGTGGAGGCAAATATGACAGCAATATTTAGAATCAAAATCAGACTTAATATCACTGGTATATATTATGAAATATGTTGTCTTGTTGCAGCAGTAAATTGCAATACATAATTAAAAACTATAAACTACAATAAGAAATATAATGTACTGTACTGCTGCTGCAAAAAAACCCCCACAAATTTCATGACATTCTTTCTTTCTTTTAGGTAGGACTATATATGGGGAGGGGAGGGTTGGGGGGGTAGATTTTATCTTTTCATGTATTCTTTTTGAAAATTTAATAAAAATTATATATTAAAAAAAAATTTCATGACATTGTGTGGCGACAACTCACCTCAACAGAGGAGTGCTTCTCGCAGGTCAGTGTCGGTGATTTAAAACAAGAGCTTCATGGAAGTTAGTCCGTTGTGCGGGGCCTATCAGCAGCAGTAACTGAGCTTGACAGAGCAGTTAAAAGTACAGAAGGGATAAGCGGAGTGGCCATTGTCAGGAGTAGGCCAGTGGTAAGAGTAAAAGCAACAGGCTTTTGCTTATTCAGGCTTCGGCGAGGTAAGTGGGTAAGTGGACTTTGTTTCTGGGTTTCCTTTGCATTTTTTTTGAGGAATAGCGAGCATGTCGGTAGGGTTAGTATTTTGTTCTGGATGTTGGATGTGGGAATCTTCCAGTCTCCCAGATGGCCACATCTGTGCCAGGTGCACTGAGATGCAGCTCCTGAGATACCGTGTAAAGGATCTGGAGCTGCAGCTTGATGACCTACAGCTTATCAGGGAGAGTGAACAGGAGATAGAAAGAAGCTACAAGGAGTTAGTCACCTCAAGGCTGCAGAAGTTAGATAAGTGGATGACAGTTAGGGAAGCGAGGGAAAGAGCTCAGATGGCAGAGAGCACCCCTGTGGCCATCCCCCTCAGTAATTGTTATCTCATTTTGGATGTGGTTGAGGGTGATGACCTGACAGAGGATGACCATGGAGATTGGGTCTCTGGCACTGAGCCCGGTTCCGTGGTGCAGAAGGGAAAGAGGAGGATGAAGAATGCGGTAATCATAGGGGATTCCATAGTGACGGGAACAGACGAGGTTCTGTCAGTCTGATAGAGATACCTGCATGGTGTGTTGCCTCCCAGGTGCCAGGGTACAGGATGTCTCGTATCGGGTGCAGAGAACGGAGAGGGTGAACAGCGAGAAGTCTTGGTACACGTTGGTGCTAATGACAAAGGCAGAAAAAGGGAGGAGGTCTTGAAGAGAGAATACAGGGAGTAGGGTAGGAAGTTGAGTGGTAGGACTTCTAGGGTAGTAATCTCAGGATTGCTGCCTGTGCCACGTGCTAGCGAGTGCAACAATAGCATGATCAGGTGCATTAATGTGTGGCTGAGAGACTGGTGTAGGGGGGCAGGGGTTCAGATTCCTGGATCATTGGGGCCTCTTCTGCAGGAGGTATGACCTTTACAAAAAGGATGGGTTACACCTGAATCCAATGGGGTCCAATGTCCCAGCGGGCACATTTAATAGAACTGTTAGGGAAGGTTTAAACTAAATTGGCAGGGGGATGGGAACGGGAGTGATAGGGCTAAGGAAGGGGAGAACAGAAATAAATCAAAGATAGCATGCAACAGTGATTATGGAAAGAACAGGCAGCAGATAAGGCATAATCAAAACCAGTGGCACGAGTTACAGGGCAATAGAGGCATGGTGCAATAAAATCAGAAAGCAACAAGTACTGGACTGAGAGTGTTGTATTTGAATGCATGCAGCATAAGGAATAAAATGGACGATCTTAAAGTTCAGCTACAGATTGGCAAGTATGACGTTGTGGCCATCTCTGAACCTTGGCTAAAGTATGGCTGCCATTGGGAGCTGAACATCCAAGGATATACGGTATATTGAAAAGATAGGTTAGTAGGCAGAGGGGGTGGTGTGGCTCTGTGTATAAGAAATAATATTAAATCATTGGAAAGAGATGACATAGGATTGTAAGGTGTAGAGTCTCTATGGGTTGAGTTAAGAAATGGCAAGGGTAAAAGGACCCTAATGGCAGTTGTATACAGGCCTCCAAACAGCAGCCGAGATGTGGATTACAAATTACAGCAGGAGATAGAAAAGGCATGTCAGAAAGGCAATGTCATGATAATCGTTGGGTATTTTAACATGAAAGTGGATTGGAAAAACCAGGTCAGTACTGGACCTCAAGAGAGGGAATTTGTATAATGTTAAGGGATGGCTTTTTAAAACAGCTTGTTGTTGAGCCCACTAGAGGATTGGCTGTGCTGGATTGGGTGTTGTGCATTGATCCGGAGGTGATAAGAGAACTTAAGGTTAAGGAACACTTTTGGAACAGTGACCACAGTATGATCAAGTTCACACTGAAATTTGAAAGGGAAAAATAAAATCCAATGTGTCGGTATTTCAGTAGAATAAAGGAAATTACAATGGCATGAGAGGGGAACTGGCCGAAGACTGGAAAGGGACACTAGCAGGGAGGACAGCGGAGTCGCAATGGCTGGAGTTTCGGCGAAATGAGGGAAATGCAAGACTGATATATTCCAAAGAAGAGATTTTCAAATGGAAGAAGGACACTACCATGGCTGACAAGTGAAGTCAGAGCCAGAGTAAAAGCAAAAGAGAGGGCATACAAGGAAGCCAGAGCTAGTGGGAAGACAGAGGATTGAGGAGCTTTTAAAAACTTGCAGAAGGAAACTAAGAAGGTCATTCGGAAGGAAAAGATGAATTATGAGAGGAAGCTGGTAACTAATATCAAAGAAGATACTAAAAACATTTTTTAAGTATACAAAGGGTAAAAGAGAGTCAAGGGCAGATATAGGACCAATACAAATCAATGCTGGAGATATTGTAATGAGAGATGCAGAGATGGCAGAGGAACTAAATGTGTATTTTTGCATGAGTCTTCACAGTGGAAAATGTCTGAAGTATACTGGACATCCAAGAGTGAAGAAGAAGTGAAGTCTGTGCAGTGAAAATTACAACTGAGAAGTTGCTCAGGAAGCTTAATGGTCTGAGGGTGGATAAATCTCCTGGACCTGAAGGAATGCACCCTCGCATTCTGACGGAAGTAGCTGGAAGGGTGGGAGGCAGCAGAAAGGAAACTATAGACCTGTTAGCCTGACATCAGTGGTTGGGAAGTTGATGGAATCGATTGTTGGGGATAAGATTACAGAGTACCTGGAGGCACATGACAAGATAGGCCAAAGCCAGCATGGTTTCCTGAAAGCAAAATTCTGCCTGGCAAACCCACTGCAATTCTTTTGAGGAAATCACAAGCAGGGTAGACACAGGAGATGCAGTAGGCAGGGTGTACTTGAATTTTCAGAAGCCCTTTGACAAAGTGCCGTACATGAAGCTGCTTGGTAAGATAAGAGCCTATGGAATTACAGGGAAGTTACTAGCGTGGGTGGAGCATTGGCTAATTGGCAGAAAACAGAGAGTGGGAATAAAGGGATCCTATTTTGGCTGGCTGCCCGTTGCTGGTAGAGTTCCACAGAGGTCGGTTTTCGGACAGCTGCTTTTTACGATGTATGTCAATGATTTGGAATACAGTATTAATGGATTTGTGGCTAAATTTGCAGATGATACAAAGATAGGTGGATGAGCAGGTAGTGTTGAGGAAACAGAGAGGTTGCAGAGAGACTTAGATAGTTTAGGAGAATGGGAAAAGAAGTGGCAAATGAAATACAATGTTGGAAGGTGTATGGTCATGCACTTTGGTGAAAGAAATAAACGGGCGGACTATTATTTAGATGGGGAGAGAATTCAAAATGCAGAGATGCAAAGGGACTTGGGAGATCTTGTGCAAGATACCCTGAAGGTTAACTTCCAGATTGAGTCAGTTGTGAAGAGGGTGAATGCAATGTTGGCATTCCTTTTGAGAGGTATGGAATACAAGAGCGGGGATGTGATAGCTTACTTCTGCTCCTATATCTGATGGTTTTATGGAGATACGTGAGTGATAATAAACCTGACTCTGATATGGGTCTCTTGTGGACTGAGAGTGGGAAGGTGGCAGGGAGAGGGGCATCATGGTTAGGAAAAGAAGGGAGACGGGAGTAAGTGGGAAGTGCCTGAGGGACATTCTGCAAAGATCAGTAAACCAATTGTTTGCAATCAAATGACCTTGCCTGGTGTCTCAGGGCTGGGTGTGTCTGCACTCATGCCATCCACTGTTCCTGGCATTCCTCTGCCACTTGTCCGACTCTCCTTCCATGGTGCTCCACACTTACCATTCCCTTCGTCCCTTGCTCCCGCCAGATTTACAAACACACTCTCCACTCCACATTGACACATACAGTTCTGTACAGGAGTCTTAGGCAGCCTAGCTAAATACATGTGCCCAAGACTTTTGCACAGTACTGTATAAAATAAAACTAAATAAGTAATGCAGAAAGAGAGCAAAAAAAAGGAAAAGAATAGTGAGTTAGTCTAAGCAGACATGAGGAAATCTGCAGATGCTGGAATTGGTCCTGACGAAGGGTCTTGGCCCGAAACGTTGACTGTACCTCTTCCTAGAGATGCTGCCTGGCCTGCTGCGTTCACCAGCAACTTTTACAGTGAGTTAGTCTACACAGGTTCAGTGTCCATTCAGAAATCTGATGGCAGTAGGGAGGAAGCTGTTTCGAAAACGTTGAGTCTGTGTATCTTCTCTTTGATGGTAGTAATGAGAAGAGAACATATCCAGGGTGACAGAGTACCTGAATGGTGTATTTTTTGAGGCACTAAGTTTTGCAGATGTCCTCGATGCTGAGGGAGCCGAAGCCCATGATGAAGCTGGTTGAATTTGCAATTTCCTGTAGCTTGTTCCTATCCTGTGTAGTAGCCCCTTCAAACCAGAGAGTGATGCAGAGAGTTAGCGAGCTCTCCAGAGGATATCTGTAGAAATTTGGGAGCGTCTTTCGTGACATACCAAGTCTCGTTAATCTCCTGATGAAATACAGCCATTGCCGTGCCTTCTTTGTAATTACATCAATAGGTTGGGCCTGAGATAGATCTTCAGAGATGTTGTCAGGCATTTAGACGAACACATGAACAGGTATGGTAGGGGAGCAACAGACCGTATAAGGGCAGATGGGATGATTTCACTGGGATCACCACTGACGCAGGAACAACCAGAAACACTGTTTCTTGTATTTTATAT
Source organism: Mobula hypostoma (assembly GCF_963921235.1). Classification (NCBI taxonomy): domain Eukaryota; kingdom Metazoa; phylum Chordata; class Chondrichthyes; order Myliobatiformes; family Myliobatidae; genus Mobula; species Mobula hypostoma. The sequence continues at coordinate 117,294,463 of NC_086104.1, forward strand.
TCTGTGTTGCAATCCTTAATTTTGAGAACCATTCTAAAAAGTACCTCTAGGAATTAAAAGGGCAGTGAGAGCTCAGATGGAGCAGGCTGAAGTGCAAAAAAAGTGACAGTGAAAACAGCCTGGCCGTTATAACTCTGGTGTCAGCAAGGGCAATACTTTATATGTAATTCCACATAAATCCCCAATGGTTGGGAGAGAGGCTCCCCCCTGAGGCCAATAATGGGATCATCCCCTTCACATGCATCCATAATTTAGTTTAAGTAATGATTAATATCTACATGTATTTATGAATGTATTAATGTTAATGTATGGAACATAAGTAACAAGAGCATTTTAAATAGTGACACTGAATGCGTGTTTTCCCCTTTACATTTGACCTTCCAAAGTGCAACACCTCACACTTGCCCAGATTAAACTCCACCTGCTATTTCTCCACACATAACTGTAACTGATCTGTACCTCACCGTATCCTCTTACAACTCCATCACACTGCCCACAACTCCCCCAATCTTTGTGTCATCTCTAAACTTATTAATCCAAGCCGTGTTCAAGTGTATTTCCATCCACGTCACATATATCATACACAGTATATCACAATCACGAACATATATTTCTAGAGGTCATCCAAATACCTTCTTGCACCAGTGTGTCAGCTGGGACAGGAGTGAGATATAATCCATTACTGGCCATGCATGGTGACAGAATAACTAAAGACATTCATATCTGACAGACTAATAAACTCTCAGAGCACAGACATAACTTCAGCTTATCCTGGAATCCAATATAAATAAAATGCACTGTGTGCTCTGTTCCCCTTTGGTTCTTTGCGTTATTTATATCCTCCTCTCACTTCAAATGCTGTGGTGCTTAATCAGACAGCCTTTTGTTGAACTGCTGTGCTCAGACAAGTCACAAGGGAAAACTGGCCAAAGAATTCAGTTGGGATATAAAATAAGCCACAGGCAGAGTGAGGAGGAGAGGCTGAGGGGCCAGAGCTGGGAGCTGGGGGCAGTCAAGTGATGAGAGAGGCCAGGCAGGAACTTAATCCTGAAGTGAGATTTTCAAATCATAGAGCTCAGCACATCAGGAAACTAGCCCCTTCCCCGACTCCACCTTTTTTGCTCTTTTTCCATTCCTCACTCAGGTTACCCTCTCACCCTTTCTCCTCTTCATATCTTCCTCTGGTTCCACTTCTCCTTCCCTTTCTTCCATAGACCACTGTCCTCGCCTAAAATGATTCCTTTTTCCAGTCTTCAGCCTCTCAGCTGGATTCACCTGCCAGCATATACTCCTTCCCCACCCCCACCTTCTTCACCTGGCTTCTTTGCCTTCCTTTCTAGTCTTGATAACTGTTCATTCCCCTCCATAGACGCTGCCTGACCTGCTGTGCTTGTCCAGCATTTTGTGTTTCCTGGATTTCTCCAAAGGTATTGACCAAAACATGAAGGGCTACAGGCGCTGGAGGGGGCACAGAGAAGGAGAGGGATGTAGGGGCCACGAGGGGTTACAGAGACAGGGAGAGGTATAGTGGACAGAGGTGATTACAGAAATGAGTAGGTTTGTAAGGATCAGAGAAGCTTACATAGATGCCAAGGTGGCAGGATAAATAAAGATACTCAACGGTTTTATATCCGACAGTTCAATAACTCTCAAGGCAAGGACAGAAAGGGGTGTAGAGGCCAGAGGGTGTTCACAATTGGAGAGGTATATAGGGATCAAAAGGGGTTGCAAACACAGGGCTGGTTAGAAGCAGGAGGTTTGGGGTGATTCTAGAAGTTGTTTATATTGCTGCATCCTGCATTGCCTGAGCTGAGAACAGGATGGGATGGAGCTCAGAGCAGTGCCCATCTATCATTTGGTTAATCATCCACAACACCGCGGGGGGGGGGGGGGGTGCCTCCCGAAACGTGATGGGCACTGAATCTCATATAGAGAGATGTAATGAGATGGGCCAGCTAGACTAAATATGAGTGACTCCATCAACCTGACTGACAGAAAACACAAGAGAGGAACAGGCCCTTCAATCCATCATGTCCATGTCATTTTTATTATCTGTTAATATCATTGCATTACTATTGTTTTGTTTAGTTGCATACATGTGCACTATTGAATGACAATAAACTTGAACGTACTGTGGAGAGCATTCTAACAGGTTCCATTGCTGTCTGACATAGGGAGCCACTGCACAGGATTGAAATCAGCTGCAGAAAGTTGTAAACGCAGTCAGCTCTATCATGGACTATAGCCTCCCCAAGACTCTTCAAGGGGCAATGCCTCAAAAAGGTGGTTTTAATCACTGAGGGCTTCCATCACCCAGGACATGCCCTATTCTCAATGCTATCATCAGGGGAGGAGATACAGCAGCCTGTAATTAAAATTGTATTATTATGTATTGGAACGTACTGCTGTGGCATAACAAAAAAGAATCATGATGGGTGATATTAAACCTGATTCTGATATTCCACTAGCACAGCAGGGCATCTTGGTTGGCATAGAACTGTTAGGCCTAGAGGTCTCTTTCTGTGCTGTCTTTCTCATGTGTTTTCTCTGCAATGCTCCCTGATTCACTCACAAAGTGCTGGAGCAATTCAGCATGTCAGGCAGCATTTACGGAAGGAAATTAACAGTCAGATCTCGGGCAAATACCTTCCTCGGGATGGTAAAGGAACGGAAATCTTGCCTGACCTGCCGAGTCTTGTGAGTGTTGCTCCTGATTTACAGCATCCGCATGATCTCTTGTGTCTCTGTACCAGATACACCGATGCTGCCGAAGCTATGGGGCCGCTCCTGGAGATCTCCCAAAGGTGAGAGTGGGGAGACCTCCCACCACTCCTCCTGGACACCAGAGGGTGCTATTGAAGGACCTCGCAGTTCTGGCAATCCGGTTCGCCTGCATGTCGCCGACGGTCGCCATCTACCCGGAAGGAGGGTGAATCCGCCGCTGTCGACGCCCGGGGGGTGCAGGTCTGAGGTAAATGAGGTACTCGTTCGGTTGTCCGAAGCGGCCCCAATTTTCGCCGTCTTCCACACACCAACATCGCCATCGGTCCCGCTCACATACGACGTTTTACGTCATAACGTTGGGTACGTATTATAATTCGTGGACATTCGGCCCTGCATACTTTTACTACTCCATTCTGCAATCGACTGTGTCAGCACCACTTTTCTACTTACAGTTTGGCTTGGATTTATTATCGGTCTTTCTGAACGTTAAGTTTATTATCTTGCGGGCAAAGTACAGTGCAAAAATTTATCGGTTACAACATCAATGAAAAACCTCACGGAATAAGGATGCAGTGATGTGTTCATGCGCCATGTGGAAATTTGATGGTTTATTATTGTTACATGTAGCGATAAAAAAAAGAAACTGACAACCATATATTTAATTGCATCACATAATGGACATTGGCAGTCTGTTCAGGCGCAGAAAGTTCTGTTCCTACATGTAACACACATAAAAATTGCTGGTTAATGCAGCAGGCCAGGCAGCATCTCTTGGAAGACAGTACCTCTTTCTAGAAATGCCGCCTGGCCTGCTGCGTTCACCAGCAACTTTTATGTGTGTTGCTTGAAATTCCAGCATCTGCAGATTTCCTCGTGTTTGTGTTCCTACATGTAGTTGCTGCATTGAGCCCTTTGTAATAAAATTGCCTTTTTTCTCATAAAATTATGTATAGTTCATGTTTACTCTTTTTTATTCGTAGATGCTATGTCTTTGATGTTCGGTGCCTGATGGTACGGCAATACTTCATTGCACCTCTGCATACTGATGCATTCTCCTGAAAATACACTTGAATTTCATATTGACATTGTACATTCATGTAGAATAGGGGAAAGCAAGCACAGAACACAGAATACGGTGTTAAAATAGAAATAGTGTGCAGTGCAGATTGGCAATGAGGTACATGGACCATAATGAAGTAGATTGTGAGGTCGATAGTCTCTCTTACTGTAATGGGAATTGTTTTTGATTATTCTGGCTGCCTTACTGAGGCAGCAATAAGTATAAACAAAGTCCACAGAGGAGAGGGTTGTTGTGTTTTTACCTATTCCAGTAATATTTTAGTAATATTGTAAATATATTTTTGAGCATTCTTTGTAAAAAGTACCTGACTGGCATATGACATCACGCCACATGTGTAAAAACAAAACTAGAGCACACACGTTATTCTGCTCTTTTTTTTTTCAATTCATTGTATGCTTTGGAGTCACACGATATAACAAGGCTGGTTGGCGTGATGTGCTAAGCTGGATGGCAGAGGGGAAGAAGCTGTTTCTGAATTGTTGAATCATTCCCAAATGCACTCCATGTACAGAAGTGCAGCCAACTCTAAAATTGCCCTGAACTTGCTCCAAAGCGCAGAACACGGAAGAGTTCAGCACAGGACCAGGCTCTTAGCCCATGATATTGTGCCAAACAAATGAAACAAATCCATATAAAACATCATTCTTCTGCTGACACAATGTCCATTTCCCTCCATTCCCTGCACATTTATGCATCTGTCTCATGGCCTCTTCATCAACTGTATTGTATCCACCTCCACCATGCTTTCCAGAGTCCCACCATTCTGTGTAAAAACCTTGCCCTGCACGTCTTTGAATTTTACCCTTCCCCTTAAATGCATGCCCTCTGATAATAAACATCTTGACTCTGTTTACTTATATAAGGTGTGTGTAGATGATATTGATATATTTTTGTATAGGAGCAATGCATCTGTTTTACATTTGCATTGTATTCTTTGCTGTGCATTTGTTATGTTAACTAGTCACATGGATGCGGACGTGGTCAAAGGGAAGGGCTTAGTTACGTATTTTTGCTTTATTCTGGGCAGTTTAGAGCTGGGGATGTCCCCATGTCATTTCTTTTGTTGACCACTTAACTTTATTTAAGTCTACTTAAATACATTTCATATTGTTCATTTCAGTTTAATTGCTTCAAGATTGTATGTTTTGTTAGTTGCTCATTAACGATTGACTGCATTTCTTTGGCATTTTTGAAACATTATTATTGGATTGATCAGCAGGTGCTCTATAGAGGATAATTTTCCTTGTGGTCTCTTGCAGCGGCATTGGTTTGTTCGAGCTCCACTACATTATGTTTGTAATGTACTATGTTGCTGCTGTAAAATGCTGATTTTTACCCTGGGTGTGCATGCCCATGATAATAAATCCAAACTCATGGGTCTCTGAGACAGAATATACAACAATGAAACAGGCCCTTTGGCCCAACTCATCCTTACTGACCAAGATGCTCAGCTATGCTAGTTTCATTTGCCCGCATTTAGCCCTTATGCCCTCTAAACCTTTCCTATCCATGTACCTGCCCAAGTGTCTTTTCAGATGTTATTAATGTACCTGCATCAACCACTTCCCTCAGAAGCTCATTCCGTCACTCTCTGGGAACAAGTTACCCCTCAGTCCTCTTTAAATCTTTCACCCATATGCTGCAGTCACACAAACCCACAATAGGGTCTTCAGCCCATCAATTTCATGCTGAGCTGCAAACCTATTAATACCAACTGAGAGGAATGAGTTAAATTAGCCAAAGGTCATTTTCTGGTTCTTCCTAAGTATGTGCAGTAGTATATAACACAAAATGGTGGTTGTAAGACAAAATGCTGTCAGCTTGAATTGTGTAATGGCTTGAATATCTGAATGGTTATTCATCCTTGAGTTGAGACGCTGGTGATAAATATTTTCTTGCTTGCAGACCTGCTGTGTCTGTTTCGAAGTTATGCTCTTAGACTGAAGGTCACGAGAGTTAAGAAGGTACAGACTGGACAGAGCACTGGGTATTGGAAATGTACCAGGATAAAAGTTATGTTATATTTTTGAGGGATGTAAAAATGGAGCACCCTCTTGGTGCAAATGGGGATGTATTCTAAGGCTGGGCCGTGACGAGAGAGAAAGAGAGAGGATGAGGGAAAAATTGCTGAAGGTCACCTGTGGTTCCCTTCCGCAGTATAGGGTAGCTTGGAGATTATTTTGTCTCTTTTACTGTTTCACTAATTATTGTTTCTATTGTTCTGCATTTTATGACTTGTATTATTCCAGTATTCACATATAACCTTGAATGCATGTACAATGCCTTCCTATTTTCTGCTTGCTGCTGAATAACAAGGTATAAATTTACAAAAATATTCTTGTTACAGCAACTCAGATATATTAATACTAATTTTATTTTTCCCATTTATCCATCAATTTCCTTGCAGATTCTACCCCTCACTCACATACTGAGGGGCAATTTAGAGCGGCCATTCAACCCACTCACCTTGCACGTCATTGGGATGTAGGAGGGAACTGGAGCACCCAGGGAAAATCTAAGTGTTCCCAGGGAGAACATGCGGATGCCACACCTACAGCTCCTGAGGTCGGGATCAACTCTGAGTCACTGAGGCTGGGAGGCTCAACAAATGAGCCATCACACTCCCTGGTCAGAGATTCTTCCTCTGTTAAAGGAAGTTCTGTCTCATGTTAGTTTAGACCAGGTGGTATTTAATCAGTCTCATTTCTGACTGACCCTGGTCAGAATGTGGATCAGGATGCATGGGACATGGCCATTCAGCCCAGAATGTCCACGCTGACCAATATCAAAATTGAATTTAAACCTGACCCTGTAAGTACAATATGTTACCAATAAATATATTCCTAGTATTCTTACTAGATGTTCCTGCGCTGACCCATTGAATATGCCCTGGTACTGTACCAGGGTGCTTCTCAGCTGGCTTGGTAAATATATTCCTGGTATCCCACCTGGGAATACCTGAGGTGACCCATTGAGTATGTCCCTGGTACACCACCAGGGTGTACTGAGCTAACATTGCTGAAAGAGTTTAATAAAAAAAATGTTGCCCTATCATTTGAAATTTCTTTTCTATTTGTAATTCAATCATCATTTGAAATTTTGATTTTATTCTATTTCTTTATTCTAATGTGAATGCGTGCTAGAAAATGAATCTTAATGTAGTGAATGGTGACCTTGATAATAAATTTACTTTGACTTTTACTTTTCACTGATATATATTCTCGCTGACCTCACTGATTAAAGTATTGGGTCTTTATTCTTTGGAGCGTAGAGGGTTGAGGGGGGACTTGATAGAGGTATTTAAAATTATGAGGGGGATAGGTAGAGTTGATGTGGATAGGCTTTTTCCATTGAGAATGGGGAGATTCAAACAAGAGGACATGAGTTGTGAGTTAAAGGGCAAAAGTTTAGGGGTAACATGAGGGGGAACTTCTTTACTCAGAAAGTGGTAACTGTGTGGAACGAGCTTCCAGCAGAAGTGGTTGAGGCAGGTTCGATGTTGTCATTTAAAGTTAAATTGGATAGCTGTATGGACAGGAAAGGAATGGAGGGTTATGGGCTGAGTGCAGGTCGGTGGGACTAGGTGAAAGTAAGAGTTCAGCATGGACTAGAAGGGCCAAGACGGCCTGTTTCCGTGCTATAATTGTTATATGATTATATGAAAAATTGAAATCATTGACACGAGTGCAGAAGGCGAGTGGGTGTTCAACGCTGTCTACCAGAGCTGTTGCCGGAGTAGGGTGTCTGCATGTGACAGTCTCTCTCCTTCTCTCTCACTACTCCTGAAGGAAGAGTCCTGCATTCAAAAGGTTGCTCTCTCTCTCTCTCTTGCTTCCTCAATGTGGTTTGTAGAGTGGACTCTGTAATTCACGTTATGATCTGTTTCTGCTTTCTGGTCACTCCTTTCTTTGTTGCTATTTTGGGCAGCTTTGATTTGGTTGGCCTGCACATACCAAATGACACTGCTAGATTGAACTGAAATGAATATGGCTGAAGTCTTTTGGTTTTGTGTTTTATATTCTCCCTTTCTTGCTTGTTTTTTGTTTGCCGTTGGCGCAATTTTTTTTGCATATGCGGTGTAGGTGTTTGATGTTTTTCTTTGAATAGGTTCCAAGGTTTTCTTTGTTTTGGGGCTGTCTGGGAGGCAAATCTCAGGGTTGTATATTCTGTATATACTTTGATAATAATTGTATATTGAATCTTTGAATCTTGAATCGCTCTGCTTAGAAGTCATACAGAGCAAAGAATATTACCTTGCTGCTTCAGTTAATCCCTTCATACTGTTGTGATCAGTGGCTAAAGAAGAGTGAAAGATTATGGGGAATAAAATAATACCATGGATCGAAGCCAGAAGCATATTGGAAGTCTGGAAGTTAAAGCCTGGGGACTTGAGGCCCAGAGGCCTGTCCTGTCCTGCGGTTGATACTGAATCTCAGTCTGCCTCAAGTCTCACACCACCAGGTTCAGGATCAGTTATGACCCCTCAACCATCAGGCTCTTGGATCAGTCACCCCAAAACTGAACTGATTCCCCAACCCATGGACTCACTTTTAAGGGCTCTACAGTTTGTGTTCTAGATTTTTATTATTTATTTATCTTTATTTCTTTTCTCTTTTTATTTGCACAGTTTATTGTATGTTGCACATTGGTTGTTCATCGTCTCTGTTGTGTGCACTTTTTCATTGATTCTATTGTGTTTCTTTCTATTTATTATGAATGTCCACTAGAAAATGCATCTCAGGGTAGTATAGATTCTCTTCTGGAGAGTCTTTGCAGATAGGGACACCTAAGGGGTTTAGATATGTAGTTTCTTCAAAGTAGAGACAGCTCAACAGGATGCTGCAGGAAGCTTTCGGTGCACTGGTGTTCATCCGTTAGGGCATAGGTTTTAGGAGTTAGGTTGTTGAGTTACAACTCAGGGAGTTGTCAGGGAGACTGTTCTCGGACAATGGATGCAGTTCTGGTCAGACTGCTATGCAATGGTGTGATTAAACTGGAGCAGGTCCAGAAAAGCTTCATGAGGTTGCTACCAGGATGGGAGAGTTGGAATTATAAAGAGAGGCTGGACAGTCTAGGATTGATTCCCCTGAAGCAAAGGACACTGAAGGGTGACTTTAGAGGTTTATAAAGTCATGAGAGATGTAAATAATGGAATGGTGATCATCTTTTCCCTTGAGTTAGAGAATCCAAAAGAAGAGGGTACAGCTTTAACATGAGAGATGAAAGAAGATCTAAGGAGCAGTTTTTCTGACGCAGAGGATGGTGGGTATATGGAACGAGTTACCAGTGGAAGGAGTGGAGGTGGGTACAATTATTATGTTTAAAAGACATTTACACAGTACATAGATATGAAAAGTTGAGTGGGTTATGGCCAAATTTTACTAGTTCAAGCAAATGTCTTGGTTGGCATGGACAAGTCAGGCCAAAGAACCTGTTTCTGTGCCATTTAACTCTGTGACCCTATTTCATAAAAGTTCATCTCTGTTGTGTTCCGCCCTCCGCCATAACTGCCTCTTTCTGGGGTGTTGCTGCCTCATGAGGTCATATTCATGGAGAAGCCAGTGCTTTAAAACCCCAGTCTTAAAGGAGCCAGAGGTCCTGAGCCAGTCCTACTCAAGGGAACTGATATGGAAAGGACCTTAGTATTAACATAGCAGAAGATCTGTCTTGGGTCCAGCATATAAGTGTATTCACAAAGAAGGCACAACAGCACTTCTACCTTCTTTGAGGTTTGCATAGATTTGACATGTTACTAAAAACTTTCATAGATGCACACTGAAGAATATCCTAACTGGATGCATCATGGCCTGGTATGGAAAAGGCAATACCCAGGAATGGAAAAGACTACAGAAAGTGATGAATACAGACCAGTCCATCACAGGCAAAGTCCTCCCCACTATCGAGCACATTTACAAAGAGTGCGACCACAGAAGGCAGCATCCATCATCAAAAACACCCATTTTTCAGACCATGCTCACTTCTGCTACCAGACAGGAGGTACAGAAGCCTTTGCTCCTGCACCACGAGTTCAGAAACAAGTTTTATGCTTCAATCATCAGGCTCCAGAACCTCCTTGGATAACTACACTCACCAGAACTCTCAACTGATTCTATGACCGACAGACTCACTTTCAATGATTCTTTACAACTCGTGTTGTCAGTATTAGTTTTTATATGCAGTTTGTTGTCATTTGCACATTGACTTTGTCTATCAAAGTTCAGAGTACATTTAATATCAAAGAATGAATATTGTATGCAACTTTGAAATTTGTGTTTTGCAGGCAACCACAATAAAAAGAATCACATTAGAACGCATTAAAAAACACATGCACGGCAAAGACCGTCAAACACCTAATGTGTGAAAAAAAGAACAAATTGTGCAAACAATAAGAAAGTAAACAATTAATACATAAAACAGTAACAAGAGTCCCCGAAACCGTGTCCACAGCCACAAAGCCAGTTCAATGCTGAGCTGAGGCGAGCGGCAATGGTTGAGGGCCATAGCTGCAGAGACATTTCAATTCTGAAGTACTTTGATCAAATCGTGCAAATATTAAAAAAACACAAAAGTTCATCGAAAGTGAACTGCAGAGTCCCCGAAAGTGAGGCCACAGCTGAGGAGCCTTTTTAGAGCTGAAGAAGAAGAATTTCAGGAGGTATATTGTGTACATTCCTCTGACATTAAATTGTACCTAGTGACCTATTGAAACTCGTCTCAGAGCCCAGTAGCTGCAGGCCACAGATACAGAACCCATTCAACACTGAGGCAAGGGGATGTAACTTCTTTTTGTAAATTCCAGTGTAGTCTTTACTTTTCTTGTAAATGCCTGCAAGCAAGTGAATCTCAAGGTTGTACATGATAGCATGTATGCAGTTTGATAATAAATTCACTTTGACTTTGAGCGTTGAACAGAAAACCTGCCGCTGGTTCTATGGGGAAAAATCAGTTGGCTAATGGCTGGAAGGCCCAGCCGGGTAGTGTTAGGGAGACGCGTTGACAGGGTCACTCCACTGAGTACTGTGTGCATCATGTTCTCTGAATGGAAGTTGATGCGTTCAATTCACATGGGAATCTCAATCTGCAGGAAGGCAGGGAAGGAGTTAAACCTGGATCAGTTCCCTTTTGACCCAAGGACTGGTACTAGTCACATGCCTGGAGAGGGGAAGCAGAGGGAGTCACAAACTGGGATTGTCAGGAAAAGGAAAACACAGTTGTCAGCAGTGTAAATCAACAGATCTGGTGCGCTTGTTGAAATTTTTCTTCAAGTCCTGTAGCACAGCAGCTGGTATCAAAAAAGTTCTTTTGTTAACCACACCCTGTATGCAGTTGTGTTCATTGGCCAGCCTGGGTCTTTATTCATAGAAAAGCAGGAGAATGAGGGATGACTTGCTGGAGGTATTTGAAATTATGAGAGGCAGAAGTAGATCAGATGGTTCCATTTTGTTCCCCAGGGTAACAGAGTCCAAGATGAAGCAGTATAGGATTAGGGATGGAGGGGAAGTACTTAAAACGAACCTCAGAGGCAACTTCTTCATGCAGTGGATAGTCCTGCTAGAGGAAGTGATTGAAGTAGGTGCAATAGTATGACTAAAAATGCAGTTGGATAGGTCCATTTGGAGGGATGGATCTCAGAGGGATATGAGCTGAATGTGGGTAATTGGGACTAACTGGTGGAGTACCGCGGTCAGCATGGACTGATTGGGCTGAAGGGCCTGTATCCATGCTGTTCTGCTCTGACTTTACACTGAAGCAGGTGGAGGTACCGAAGAGGGAAAGGATCAGATTCCCAAGGTGGTTATTGGAAAAGGATCAGACAAGGGTTAACAGATGGGTCAGGTTTATTCAGAGAAAGCTGAGTAATGTGCCTTCAGTAGTGTGGAATATGCGATTAGAAACAGACCCTTCAGCCCATTTCCTCTTAGCTGCCCTGATCCATCCACTGACACTAATCCTGGATTTCACTTCTACTACACGTGTCCACCAGAGCACCCCCACCACACCCACACACTGGGGGTGGTGGCAGTTTATTGCAGCCAATGAACATGGAGACGCGCATACACACACACACACACACACACACACACACATAAAATGTCGCTGTCTCTCTCACACACACACACACACACACATGAATACAGATGCACACATACTCTCACAGACACAGTGTCTCACACACACACGGAAACACACAGGGTCTCATATACACACACAGAGGGTCTCTCATGCACACACATACGATGTCTCTCTCACACACACACACACACACACACACGGAGTGTCTCGTGCGCACGCATACACACACACACACACACACACACACACACACACACACACGCATGCTGGGAGACAATGGCTCCATCAGCACACATTTCCCTCTGTGAGGAAGGAAAGAAGCAGAGTTTGTTAGTGTAGGAGTCACCAAGAAATGAAGTAGGGAGTTTGGAAGGAACTCCCTTACCTCTGAAGTGTTTAGGATGCAGGACCCCTGTGTCCTACCCAGAGAGAGGAAGGGTGAACAACACAGGAAGAAGTAAATCAAACTGCTGGGGGAACGCAGCAAGTCAGGCATGATATATGGAGGCAGAGAGATGGCATTGTAACTGAGATCTGCTAGCTTTCAGAGCAGCCTGGGAAATGGGGTCTTGATGGATTTCCGAAGAACATGGGAAATGTCACCCCCAGAGTCAGATACTGAGTGTTCAAATGGTCCTGGAGTGAATATTACTACACAGCCAAAGTAACAAGATCGATACTATAGTGTGTGCAAATTGTCTTCATAAATGCACTGATTCTGAATGCTGGTCAAATGTGATTCACAGATTTGTTTTCTAAGCTCACAGATGATTCAGTAAGGTCAGGAAGAGTTTTCTTTCACTTGGAAAACGCCCGGACGCTTGTGTGGCCTCAGCACTTTAACTCTGCTGACATTGTAGCAATGTAGAACTCAGTGCCAGAAGCACAGCTAATGCTTTTGTTATCTGTCAGAAAGAACACAAGGCACAGCTTATCAGTCAGAGCCAGCCTGCTGCAGGAGACTGGGTGTGAGTGAAATGTGACAAGGTGGGGAGAGACAACTTTACACTGGGCAAGTTCTCAGGGAATTAGAATGCATCTCATAGTGAATTTGCAGTTGTTAGCAGTCATTTTAAGAAGACTAGAACATAGGATGTCTCACTGGGAAATTTATAGGAGTTTGTTGGTGGGGGAGGGGGATATATAGATACAGTGCCTATAAAATGCATTCACCACCCCGCCCCGGAAGTTTTCATGTTTCATTGTTTTGCATCATTGAATCACAATGGATTTAATTTACTTTTCTGACACTGATCAACAGAAAAAGACTCTCATGTCAAAGTGAAAACAGATCTCTACAAAGTGATCTAAATTAATTACAGGTATAAAACAAAATCATTGATTGCATAAGTATTCAGCACCTTCAAGTCACTATTTATTGATGCACCTTTGGCAGCAATTGAAGCCTCGAGTCTGTGTGGATAGGTCAATATCAGCTTTGCACATCTGGACACTGCAATTTTTCCCTGTTTGTCTTTACATAACCACTCAGGCTGTCAGATTGCATGAGGATTGTGAGTGAACTCCTCTTTTCAAGTCCAGCCACAAATCCACAATTGGTTTGAGGTCTGGACTCTACCTCGGATATTCCAGGATTTCCCTGTACTTTGCTGCATTAATTTTACCCTCTACCTTCACAAACCTTCCAGGGCTTGCTGTACTGGAGCATCTCCACAGCAGGATGCAGACACCGCCATGTTTCATGGTAAGGATAGTGTGTTTTTGATGATGTGCGTTTATTGGCTTACACCAAACATAGTGTTTAGTAAGATAGTCAAAAAGCCCAATTTTGGTTTCATCAGATCATAGAACCAACTAACTTCAGAGTCTCCCACATGCCTCCTGGCAAACTCTAGCTGAGATTTCATGTGAGATTTTTTCAACAGTGATTTTCTCTTTGCCAATCTTTCATAAAGCTGTGACAGGTGAAGCACCCAGACAACAGTTGTTGGATGCACAGTCTCTCCTATCTCAGCCACTGAAGCTTATAACTCCTACAGAGTTATCATAGGTCTCCTTCACTAGTCCTCTTCTTGCATGATCACTCAGTTTTTGAGGACAGCCTGCTCTGGGCAGATTTACAGCTGTGCCATGTTCTTTCCATTTCTTGATGATGGACTGAACTGTACTGGAAAGGATATTCAGCGGCTTAGAAATTTACTTGTATCCCTCTCCTGGTGTGCTTTTCAATAATCATTTTGCTTGGAGTGTTCTTTTGTCTTCACGGTGTAGTTCTTGCTAGGACACTGGCTATACAGCATTTGGACCTTCCAGATACAGGGTTTTTTTTACTACAGTAAATTGAAACACCTTGACTGCATACAGTTCTCCAAAAACATTTCCATTTAACTAACTTTGTGACTTCTAACACCAGTTGGCTGCACCAGTAATAATTTGGTGTGTCATATTAAGGGGGGGGGGTTAATAATTATGTAATTAGTTATTTTGTGTTTTATATTTGTAATTAATTTAGATAATTTTGTAGAGATCTGTTTTCACTTTGACACAATAGAGTCTTTTTTTCTGTTCGTCAGGGTCAAACTATATCAACTTGATTCGATGCTGTTAAACAGTAAAACATGAAAACATCCAAGGGAGGTGAATATGTTTTATAGGCACTGTAGCTAGAGGAAGGTAGTGTTGAAGCAGGAAGTCTACAGAAGGACTTGGACAGATTAGGAGAATAGGTAAAGAAGTGGCAGATGGAATACAGTGTTGGGACATGTATGGTCATGCACTTTGGTAGAAGGAATAAAGGCATAGACTATTTTCTAAATGGGAGAAAAATTCTGAAATCAGAGGTGCAAAGGGACTTGGAATTACTTGTGTAGTATTCCCTAAAGGTTAACTTGCATGTTGAGCCTGGCGTAGGGAAAGCAATTACAATTTTAGCATTCAATTCAAGAGGACTAGAATATAAAAGCAAGAATGTAATGCTGAGTCTTTATACAGCATTCGTCAGGCTGTACTTGGGGTATTGTAAGCAGGTTTGGGCACCTGATCTAAAAATGGACGTGCTGATGTCGGAGAGTGTCCAGAGGTTTACAAAAATGATCTTGGAAATAAAAAGATTAATTAATGTGGAGTGTTCATGTCTCTGGCCAGTACTCAATAGAGTTCAGAAGGATTGGATTCAGGGTGTTGAGGGATGTGACTGAATTCCAGTGAGCACTGAAAGACCTGGATAAAGTGAATGCGGAGAGAATGTTTCCATCAGTTGGACAGCCAGACAACCAGAGGGCACAGCCTCAGAATAGAGGCACACCTCATTAGAATAGAGGTGAGAAGGAATTTCTTTATCCAGAGAGTGATGAACCTGTGGAATTCATTGCCAGAGACAGCTGAGGAGGCTGAGTGATTGGGTACATTTAAAGCAGAGATTGATTGGTTTTTCATTTGCAGGGGACTATATATTGCGTGGAGAAGGGTGGAAAATAGGGTTCTGAAAAGAAATCAGTCATGATTGAATGTGGGACCAGACTCCATAGGCTAAATGGCCTAATTCTATTCCTATATCTTGTCTTGGATCTTAAAATTTAGCATAATTCCACCCTGTTTTTCCCTGATGGAAAAATTCATACAGTCAAAACAGAAAATGCTAGGAATACTCAGCAGGATGGACAAACTTGTTTTTTTTTCTGCCATAACACAGGCTGAGGGGAAACCAGATCATTTATAAGATTACGATTGTCACAGAAAAACACACAATCAATCTTTTTTTTGCCTAGTGTTGCATTAATGGTGAGAGGGGATATGTTCAAATAGATGTGTGGGGCAAGTATTTTTTAACATAGAGTGGTGGGTCCCTGGAACATTCTGTCAGGGGTGGTGGTGGTGGTAAATATGATAGATGAACTTCAGAGGCTCTGTGATAGACACATGGATGTGCAGAGAATGGAGTGTTATGGACATTGTGTAGGCAGATAGAATTAGTGTACCTTGGCATTTAATTACTAGGCACCACCTTGTGCATTGAGAGGTCTGATCTTGTGCTGGACGGTTCTTTTCCATATATCTATGGGAGTGTCTCATTATCAATATGAAAGTTGGCAATGGGTTTATTTGGTGATTGTTCATTAAGTTCAGAGCATAGATCCACTAGTGTTTACAACAACTAATCTGGTTCCCCAGGGATGGGCATTGTGCAGAAGACCCAAATGATGGGTCGCTATGTTTGTTCACACTTCACATCCCAACAATCTACACAGCCTTCCGGCAGATATCGCCTTTGATAGGTGCATCCTACCACCATAGCACCACCGGAGACAGGAACTTTGTATCCTGAACTCCACTCCAGGAATTAATGGCCTCTATGCACCCCGCAGAAGTTGAAATGGAGTGATTTCTGGAACAGGCAAATGGATAAGTGATGGAGGAAGGTGTCTTCCAAAAGTTGGGTATTTTCTTGATATCTGTGGGAAGAGATTCTTCCAGTAGGACGGAAAGTCAAATTCAGCCACACCCTGCAGTTTAATTTCCACAGGAATGTGCATTGTTCCGCATTGCCTCTTGGGGAAACATTTGTTCCCTTCAGGCTCATAAGATCCACAGTCACACACAGCATTAGCATAAAATGCTGTATCAACTCAGCAGGTCAGGCAGTATCTGTGGAGAGGAATAAACAATTGACATTTCAGTACCAGAACTTTCATTGGGACTGGAAAGGGAGGGGGGAGTGGTGCAAAAAGCCAGATGAAGAAGTTGGGGTAAATAAGAGGGTGGTATATAAGTTGAGAGATGAATGTAGAAACCAGATGAGGGGATGATGGTACTATGGGGAGGAGGGTAAAAAGGAATTATATGAGAAGTTGGCAGTGATTGGTTGAATAGGGCTGATGGGGGAGGACAATGGACCATGAAATAAAGGGAGGAGGTAGCAAACCCAAGGGAGGTGATGAGCAGGTTATGAGGGTGAGAAGATGAAGAGAGGAATGAGAGATTAACCAGAATGAGGAAGGTAGAAGAGAGAAATGGGGGAGAAGGGGAATAAAAAAAAGACGGAGTGATTACTGGAAGTCAAAGAATATGATGGTCGTGCCATCTCCTTTCTTACATCATCCTCTCCCCTTCACCCGCTTCTCATCCCCATCACCTGTGGCCACCAATCACCTGCCATTTTTGTATCCTCCCTCCTTTTTCTGGCTGGTTCCCCCTTCCTTTCCAGTCCTGATGAATGGCCTCGTCCGGAAACGTTAACTGGTTATTCTGCTCCGCAGATGCTCCATGACCTGCTGAGTTCCTCCAGCATTGTAAAAGTGTTGCTCTAGATTTTCAGCATTTGTAGAATAGCTCAGTCGCATAGCAGCGAGACAAGCTCTTGGCCCAGTTGGTCCTTGCTGGCCAAGGTACTCACCTGAGCTAATCCCATTTACCCATATTTGACCACATCCCTCTGAACTTTTCTTCTCCATGAATCAGTGCAAATATCATTTAAATGTAGAAATTTTTCCTGCCGCAACAAATTTCTGCCCTATTGATTAATGCTACTTTAACCATCCAGTACTGAATGAGCCTTTCATTTCATTCCTCTACTAATTCTTTGAGAGTATAACAATATGACTAGTTGGCACTGCAATGGAATTTCATGTGTTCTATCTTCTAAAAGTTGCGTAGAATTTACATTTAATTTATGTTTGTTTTATTTTATTGTAAAGCTGCTTATTTTATGCAATGTGCCTGTGACGCTGCTGGCAGTAAATTTTTCATTTCACTTGTGCATCGCGTATTTGTAGAAATGATCTTAAACTTTGATTTTGACTTCCAAAGATCGTTTCTTTCACTCTCACGTCCTTACACATTGTCTTAACCCTGCAAATACTGTACCTCCTTCCAATCTGCCCAATTTTCTTATGCAAGTTAATGCTACATCATCTCTAAGATGATGCACGGTGGATAGTGTAACAGTTAGCGTAACACTTTACAGCACCAGGGATCGCAACTGGCTTTCAGTTACTACTGTAGTCTATAAGAAGTATGTATATTCTCACTGTTACCACCCAGGTTTCTTCTGGGTGCTCGATTTCCTCCAACATGCCAAAAGAAATATTGTTCAGGGTTACTCAGTTGTGGGCAGGCTATGTTGGCCCCAGAAGTCTGGTGACATTAGTGGGCTGCTCCCAGCACGTCCTTGGACTATTGCTCATTATTGCAAATGACACAATTTCATTGTATGTTTTGAAGTTTCAATGTATGTGTAACAAATTTAACATAGGAGATGTATTTTTTATTCCTTCTGGTTCTCCCTTTCTATGAGAAATCAGAACCCACAACTGCAGTTAACCTAATGAAAAACTTTACTTCCATGGGGGTTGCACTAGCCTGTGAACACACGGTGTCAGCCGCTACACTCGTAGAGTTACTTTATCCAGACTGGGTCAGTCTGAGGGAATAATGCCAGGTAAATGATCTCAAAATCAAACAGTTTATCTTGCACGAGGCTAGCTATTGCCAGGATTTGTCTTGTGAAATACTCGATTATGTTGTGTACACAAGTGCATCAAATGCCCCAACCCAGTCACTAAATTACAAGCTCTCTGGCCCTAGAATAATTGGAGCAAACTGACTTGTTCTCAAAGTGCACCTAAGTAACGAACAGAGTACAAATGACCTTTCTGGTCACATATAAATTTTGCTGGATGTCTCCTCCTGTCATGGCAAAGACGAGAGCAGGAGTTCCCAATCTAAGATCCACGGACCCCTTGTTTAATGGTATTGGTCCAATGCATAACAAAGGTTGTGCACCCCTGACCTAGAGGCTTACAAAATAAGGGGTTTGTTTCAGAGTAAGATGGACAAGAAGATATATGCCTCTTGTCCCAGGCTGTTTGGAACTTCCCACTCCAAAGCCAAAGACTGGAATGTGGTGAAGGGTAATGTTTGTGGATTATAGGAGAGTCAATGATTCAGAGACTGGGGAGAAAGATTTGGCCAGCGAATGAAGACCAGGCTCAAAAGGCTTTTAGAGCAGTGGAGGAATACAGCATGAACACAGGCCCTTCCACCCAACAAGTTCATGCCAACCAGGGTGCTCACCCAACCAGTCCCAATTTCCCGTGTTTGGTCCATATACTTCCAAGCCCTGTCCCTCCCAGTACCTACCTAAGTGCTTCATAAATGATACTCTTGTACCCACCTCCACCAATTCATCTGGCAACTTATCGATATACTTACCAATGTGCGCAGAAGGTTTACCCTCAGATCCCTTTTAAATCTTTTACCTCCCACCTTAAACATATGCCCTTGATTTTTGACTCCCTTACCCTGGGGAAAAGATTGTTACTGTCCATCATATCTATGCCACTCATAATTTTAAACACTTATATGTGGTTATCCCTCTTTGTTTTACATTATACTGGATAAAAAAAGAGCTAGCCTGGTCAACCTCTCCATATATAACTGTCTGCCTAGTCCTGGTAATATCCTTGTAAATCTTCTTTGCACTCTTTCCAGTTTAAATACATCTTTATGATATCTAGGTATTCAGAATTTTGCACAGTACTCCAAGTGTGGCATCAACAATGACTTGTATATCTACAAGATAATATCACAGCTCTTGAGTCATAAAGAAGTAGAGCACAGACACAGGCCCTCCGGCCAATCTAGTTCATGGCAAAACCATTTAAACTGCCTTCTTCCATTGACCTATACTGGGACCATAGCCCTCCATTTCCCTCCTATCCATGTACCTATCCAGACTTCTCTTAAGCATTAAAATCAAGCTCACGTGTGCTGGAAGCTTATTCCACACTCTCATGATGCTCTGAGTGAAGAGTTTCCCCTCATGTTCCTCTTAAACTTCTCACCGTTCACCCTTAAGCCATGACTTCTGGTTGAGTCCCACCCAACTTCAGTGGAAAAAGCCTGCTTGTATTTCACCTGTCTAGACCCCTCATAATTTTGTATACCTCTATCAAATCTCCGCCCAACCTTCGATATTCGAAGGAATAACGTCCTAACTTATTCCATCTTCCCTTGTAACTCAGATCCTCCAGACCTAGCAACATCCTTTCAGATTTGTTCTGCACTCTTTCAAGCTTGTTTGCATCTTTCCTGCAGGTAGTTAACCAAATCTGCACACATTACACCAAGTTAGACCTCACCAAGATCTGATACAACTTCAACATAACATCCCATCTTCTCTATTCAGTACATTGATTTATGAAGGCCAATGTGCCAAAAAAAACCTTTACAACACTATCTACCTGTGATGCCAATTTCAATGAATTATGGACCTGTATTTCTAAATCACTTTCTTCTACCACACTACTCAGTGTCCTATCATTCACTGTGTTAGACCTACCCTGCATCATCCTGCTGAAGTGTAAATCCTCACACTTGTCTGCATTAAATTCCACCTGCCATTTTCCAGCTGATTTTTCCAGCTGATGCAGATCCCTATGTAAGCCATGACAGCCTTCCTCACTATCCACTACATCCCCAATCTCGGCGTCATATTCAAATTTGCTGATCCAGTTAACCACATTATCATGCAGATCGAGACCAGCCTAATAAAGGCCTTTATCACCATTTTGTCTACCACTGACACCACTTTTGATAAACTCTGTGCTTGTATTCCTCGGTTCCTCTATTTCAATGCGCACCTTTCTGCCCTATTATTCAGAATATACATCCTAGTGTGGGCTAACTTTCCATAATGTATCACAACTTCTGTTCTTGTGTTCTGAAGAAAGGTCATTGGGAGATAGAGTACATCTTTCTACCTTTTCTTGTTTCCATACTATCACAGTGCAGGTGATCAAATGATCTGCGTTGATTTTAGGCAAATAAAAGTTTTTAACTCTCCATTGACCAATAAAGCATTATGGCACAGAAATTGGCATTTGGCCCAACTGGACTTGGTCTTCTGACTGGTCCTATCTAACCGAACCTGGACCATAACCCTCCACGTCCCTAACCAAACCTCTCTCACTCTAAGTGTTAGAACTGATTTATAGCACTTGCACTGGCAGCTCATTTCACACTCACATCACCCAGTGAGTGAAGAGATTACTCCTTATGTTTCTCTAGAATACTTAACTTTAAACCCTACATCTATGAGCACTGGTTCCAATCTCACACAATCTGACAGAAAAATGCCTGGAAGCAGTCACTCTCTCTGTACCCTCATAATTATGGAAACTCCTATGAAATTACCCCTCATTATTTTCCAGTGGAGGACATTCTAACTTATTCAACCGTTGCTGATAACTCAGGTCCCCAAGTCCCAGCAACATCCTTGTAATTTTGAACTTATTGATATCTTTTCTGCAGGTACATTACCAGAACTGCACACAATATTACAGCAGTGCTCAGGCAGGACAGATTAGAGGGCTTGTCTACTGAGTCCTTATGGGTGGAGCTGAGAAACAGGAAAAGTATGGCCACATTAGTGGGATTGTATTACAGACCACACAATAGTCAACGAGAATTGGAAGAGCAAATCTGCAGGGAGATAGCAGGCAACTGCAGGAAACATAAAGTTGTAGTGGTAGGGGATTTTAATTTTCCATATATTGACTGGGACTCCCATACTGTTAGGGGTCTAGATGGTTTAGAGTTTGTAAAGTGTGTTCAGGAAAGTTTTCTAAATCAATATATAGAGGGACCAACTAGAGGGGATGCAATATTGGATCTCCTATTAGGAAACGAGTTAGGACAAGTGACAGAAGTCTGTGTAGGGGAGCACTTTGGTTCCAGTGATCATAACACCATTAGTTTCAACTTGATCATGGACAAGGTTAGATCTGGTCCTAGGGTTGAGGTTCTTAACTGGAAGAAGGCCAAATTTGAAGAAATGAGAAAGGATCTAAAAAGCGTGGATTGGGACAGGTTGTTCTCTGGCAAGGATGTGATCGGTAGGTGGGAAGCCTTCAAAGGAGACAATTTGAGAGTGCAGAATTTGTATGTTCCTGTCAGGATTAAAGGCAAAGTGAATAGGAATAAGGAACCTTGGTTCTCAAGGGATTTTGCAACTCTGATAAAGAAGAAGAGGGAGTTGTATGAAATGTATAGGAAGCAGGGAGTAAATAAGGTGCTTGAGGAGTATAAGAAAATACTTAAGAAATAAATCAGGAGGGCTGAAAGAAGACATGAGGTTGCCTTGGCAGTCAAAGTGAAGGATAATCCAAAGAGCTTTTACAGGTATATTAAGATCAAAAGGATTGTAAGGGATAAAATTGGTCCTCTTGAAGATCAGAGTGGTCGGCTATGTGTGGAACCAAAGGAAATGGGGGAGATCTTAAAAAGGTTTTTGTGCGTCTGTATTTACTAATGAAACTGGCATGAAGTCTATGGAATTAGGGGAAACAAGTAGTTAGATCATGGAAACTGTACAGATTGAAAAGGAGGAGGTCCTTGCTGTCTTGAGGAAAATTAAAGTGGATGAATCCCCGGGACCTGACAGGGTGTTCCCTCGGACCTTGAAGGAGACTAGTGTTGAAATTGCAGGGGCCCTGGCAGAAATATTTAAAATGTCGCTGTCTACAGGTGAGGTGCCGGAGGATTGGAGAGTGGCTCATGTTGTTCCGTTGTTTAAAAAAGGATCGAAAAGTAATGCGGGAAATTATAGGCCGGTAAGTTTAACGTCAGTAGTAGGTAAGTTATTGGAGGGAGTACTAAGAGACGGAATCTACAAGCATTTGGATAGACAGGGACTTATTAGGGAGAGTCAACATGGCTTTGTGCGTGGTAGGTCATGTTTGACCAATCTATTGGAGTTTTTCGAGGAGGTTACCAGGAAAGTGGATGAAGGGAATGCAGTGGATATTGTCTACATGGACTTCAGTAAGGCCTTTGACAAGGTCCTGCATGGGAGGTTAGTTAGGAAAATTCAGTCGCTAGGTATACATGGAGAGGTGGTAAATTGGATTAGACATTCGCTCAA
This sequence comes from Mobula hypostoma, assembly GCF_963921235.1. Lineage (NCBI taxonomy): Eukaryota > Metazoa > Chordata > Chondrichthyes > Myliobatiformes > Myliobatidae > Mobula > Mobula hypostoma. Next base: position 117,317,223 of record NC_086104.1, read on the forward strand.
TGGAAGAAGCCAAAGAGTGGTAGTAGAGGATTGCTTCTCAGAGTGGAGGCCTGTGACTAGTGGTGTGCCACAGGGATCAGTGCTGGGTCCATTGTTATTTGTCATCTATATCAATGATCTGGATGATAATGTGGTAAATTGGATCAGCAAATTTGCTGATGATACAAAGATTGGAGGTGTAGTAGACAGCGAGGAAGGTTTTCAGAGCCTGCAGAGGGACTTGGACCAGCTGGAAAAATGAGCTGAAAAGTGGCAGATGGAGTTTAATACAGACAAGTGTGAGGTATTGCAAGCTGGAAGAACAAACCAAGGTAGAACATACAGGGTTAATGGTAAGGCACTGAGGAGTGCAGTGGAACAGAGGGATCTGGGAATACAGATACAAAATTCCCTAAAAGTGGCGTCACAGGTAGATAGGGTCGTAAAGAGAGCTTTTGGTACATTGGCCTTTATTAATCAAAGTATTGAGTATAAGAGCTGGAATGTTATGATGAGGTTGTATAAGGCATTGGTGAGGCCGAATCTGGAGTATTGTGTTCAGTTTTGGTCACCAAATTACAGGAAGGATATAAATAAGGTTGAAAGAGTGCAGAGAAGGTTTACAAGGATGTTGCCAGGACTTGAGAAATTCAGTTACAAGAAAGGTTGAATAGGTTAGGACTTTAATCACTGGAGCGTAGAAGAATGAGGGGAGATTTGATAGAGGTATATAAAATTATGATGGGTATAGATAGAGTGAATGCAAGCAGGCTTTTTCCACTGAGGCAAGGGGAGAAAAAAAACAGAGGACATGGGTTAAGGGTGAGGGGGGAAAAGTTTAAAGGGAACATTAGTGGGGGCTTCTTCACACAGAGAGTGGTGGGAGTATGGAAGGAGCTGCCAGAGGAGGTGGTAGATGTGGATTCTTTTTTAACATTTAAGAATAAATTGGACAGATACATGGATGGGAGGTGTATGGAGGGATATGGTCCGTGTGCAGGTCAGTGGGACTAGGCAGAAAATGGTTCAGCACAGCCAAGAAGGGCCAGAAGGCCTGTTTCTGTGCTGTAGTTTCTATGGTGCCTGTTTCTGTGCTGTAGTTTCTATGGTTCTATGGTTCTAATACACTAAAATTTGGCCTCACAATTGTCTTAAACAAATTGAACACAACATCCAAGAATGTCTCATTTGTTCTCCACCCAGGCTGTCAGGTTCCTAATGGTCTGGACCACCATCATTCTCTTATGATGTAGAGGCAGAACACTAACTGGGCTTCAGTCACAGATTCATTGAGCTGTTCAGTGAGAAAATAGGTGCTTTGGCCGGATGCATCCATGCTGACCCAGTTGCCTGTCAGCCAGACCTATTTGCCCATGTTTAAACAATATCACTCAAAACCTTTTCTATCCCATACTGTATAACATTACAAATGCTTTAATTCTACCCACCTCTACCACTTCCTCTGGCAGCTCATTGCACAAACCTACCACCCTCACAACGAAAAAAAATGCCTCTTGTCTCCCCTTTAAATCTTTACCCTTTCATCTTAAACCTCTGCACTCTGGTTTAAGTTACTCTTAACATCACCATGACAATCTATCTTATTTCTGCCCTCTGTGATTTTCTTACCTTAACAATGTGTGTGTTCCCCGGCTCCTTGTATTTTACATTATTCTCCAGGCACCTACCATTTACTGCCCACATTCTGTCCTGGTTTGTCTTACCAAAGTGCAACACTTTGTGTTAATCTGAATTAAACACCCTTTGCCTTTCCTTGATCTGCTGGCCCAACTGATCAAGATCCATTGTAATTTCAGATAGAGTTTTGGAAGAGACTGTGCTACATTTTCTACAATGTGGCTAAGGAGGGATATTAACCTACTCCAGGGAATGTTTGGCATCAAGGAGATTCGGTACGTAAATCTCAATAACCTGGACCCTTGATTAAACCCCACTTCAAGCCTTATGTTCATCTCTGCATGGTACAGACAGAAAATATTGACCTGGGAGGCGATAGAGAAAGCCAGTTTGTGGCAGTGATGTAGCTCAGTGACCCAGCCCTAAAGACTGTGTTTGATTCCAACCTCTCGCACTGTCTGTGTGGGTTTTCACCTTCTCCCTGTGCCCCCTTGGGTTTCCCTTAGGATTCTCCGGTTCCCTCCACAATCACTGAAGGTGTAGGTATACACAGGGTCACATGAACAGGCAGGGAAAAGAGAGACACTGACCACATGAGGTGGATGTGAGATGTAAATTGGTCAGCAGAGATGTGATGGGGCAAAGGGCCTAACCCTGTGCTGTACAGCACTGAGATTTCTGCAAGTTCCCCACTCGTGTCTAGATGCATGTAGAAAGTAGGGTCACAATGTGGTAGAGAGAAGGGTGTATGTAGTCAGTGTGTGAGGGTCAATCTGGGAGAGAGAAGAGATGTATATGGGATTGATTTAAATGCGTGTGTGAGTAGCATTGAGAGGCCACAGGGCCTGTGCCCATGCTGTATGAGTCTGCATTCCTCTCTGCACAGCAAAGTCATTGCTCTTGTGGTTGGGTTGGCTTTGAGTTTCGAGGGCTGGGTGTTGAGGATGTTAACCATAAGGGAGCAGACTGCTTAGGGAAGTGTCATGTGGGTGAGAATACAATTGCCCTTGAAGGGAAGAACAGAACTAGAACAAAATATAGCACATCTCTTCAAACAGTAAACAGCACTTCCAGTAATAAAATGAAAGTTCAAAAGAAATACCATTAGTACTAAAAGTAATGTTTAAGTAGATTTATCCATTGACACAGTATAATATAGCCATGCGCGCAAATCTGCCTCCAGCTTCTGGCCAGTTGTTTTGAGATGCAGTGGCAGGGTCTTCTACCTCTCCTCCTGAGTGGAAAATTGAAAATGAAATTAGAGTCTGATTTGAAATGCAGTATGCTGTGCTGCATGACTGGTGCCATGAAAGAGAACCCCTCCAAGCTGACGTACCATTACAGAGCAATTTAGGCCCAGTGATGGTGTGTGTGTGTGTGTGTGTGTGCGCACGTGTGTGTGTGTGTATGCGTGCTGTCTCCCTGGGACCCAATGGTTTTCTCCTTGGTGTTTAGCTTTCTTCCTACCCTTTTTGGAGAATACTGCAGAAAAATTATCAGTTGAGTATCAGGCAGAATTTTATGCTAATATTCTTTGACCATGCCAGAGAATGAGTCATTTTACCTGTAATATGTGTGCCAGTTCTCAGAGAAATGTGGCATTTTGTGTACCTCCTGCCAGTATTTTGTATCTGTGTGGCATTTCCTGTCATTTGGTCGGCTGTGATTAAAAGTTTTGCCAAAGAGTCTGTGAAACTTATGGGACCTCACCTGTTTGGATTGAAATTTAAGTTTTCATTCAGCTTGCCACAAAATGTAAAACTGCAATGAAACAAACAGAAGGAAATATTACAAGTTTTGAACAGTTGACATCATTGAGGAACCATGAATGCATTTGGAACATTCAAATTAACCATATTTTTAAAAATCCTCTATCCTCATGCACCTATTATTTCAAAAGCAAGCCTTTTGCAGGTTTTGTGCATTTTTCACCAATCTTAAAAAATATCGTTTTGCATATTTCTAATTATGATTTTCCCAGGTTCTCAGCAGTATACAGGGATTTTGCCTCATGAACCTTTGCTGTGATTTAATGAGGCCATTAATCAATAGCTATTGTTAGCGAATCCATCATCTCACCTGCATCCAGGCTTGAGAGTTATCAATAAATATAGGTCAGATATGATTTCAATCGGAATGTCCTTGAGTGGCAAAAATCTATCCATCACAGATAAAATTAAGTCAATTAGACATAAATAATTCTCCTACATATTAGTTGGTGAAATAATATGTACCTTTTATTTCGCTTTGAAGTATTATTTACTAGATTTCCCAACAGCAAAAACTGTTTCCCTCAGGCTTCCCCTCTAAATGAACATCAAAGACACGAGATTCTTCAGAAGCTGGAAGTATTGAGGATCACACACAAAACACTGGAGGAACTCAGCAAATCAGGCAGCATCTAGAAAATGAGGCCCTGATAACAGGTCTTGGCCCAAAGCATTGACTGTTTATTTCCCTCCATAGATTTTGCCTGACTCGTTGAGTTTTTCCAGAATGTTGTGTGAGTTCCTTAAAATAGACATCAAATTCATCCAAATATGTCTGTAGTCTGGTGAGTACAGGACTGTTTCTCAGATATGGCCCTGACTCGAGCAACTTTTGAACAAACCTTTTAGTTCTCTAAGTCTAAGATGACATTAGACACCCACTTGACATAAAACTCTATACCAATGCTGTCTCCCCACCAGCTCTTTAATGTCAGTTCCAGAGCACAAGTGTAACGTAGAATGTTATAATTGTTTCTCTGGATTGGAGGCAGCACAAAATGAAACACTTGACTCAGCACTGAAATGGCTCCGTTGCTGTGGACTTAATAACCTGCGTGTTTTTTTTTAAACTTTTTTTTGTTTGCACGATTTGTACTTCTTTTCACAGAATTCATGTTTCCTGGTCTTTGTTGTGTGGGGTTCTGTATAATGGGTTCCATTTTGTTTCTTTGCTGTGTGGCTGCTTGCAGCAAGACAGCTTCCAAGATTATGCATACTTTGATAATAACTTGGAATCACTGTGTTTGAGAGTCATTTGGACAGAGAAATGGATTGACCAGATCTGTGTTTGATTAGTTTATTGTGCTGTGTTTTGGTATTCAGTGAAATTGCTTGCTTGTGTGAAGCTGCTGAGTGAACAATATACATGGCAATAATAGAAGACATGGCCCTGATGTGCTGAAGGAGGGGAGGGTGTAAATAGGCAAAGGGTCAGCATAGCTGTGATGGGCCAAACAGCCTCTCTCTATGCTGTAGAACTCCACATCTCTGAGACAGCTAACTGGGAATAAACGAACATGGCCACAGTCTTCCATCACTTACTCTCTTACCCGGCTGTTGGCCCAGGACACACGATTCCTTGGTCACCGAAACGGCAATAAGTATGATAAAGACGAAAGTCACCATTGTCACTATGGAGAGGCACGTCCGGTACCCCTTGAAGAATATAACCAGGAGATCTGTAAAATGGAGAGTGGATGCACAAGGGAGCAGAATTAGTTCTTTCAGGCCCCGTTAGACCAGGTGAATGTTCACATTCAGATACGGTTACACTTCCCACGGTGTCTGCTGCTCTCCACCAGACTGAGCTGCATCAGCCTGTGTTTACCCCATCAACACCTTCCACTTACTGAGCTATGAGATACTGGATACAGTCCAGTCATTTTTCATAGGTGGGCAATGTGGTTAGCATTGATTGTTAGGGCCAAAGGGCCTATATCTGTGCTATCACGAGGAATTCTGCAGATGCTGGAAATTCCAGCAACACACATCAAAGTTGCTGGGAATGCAGCAGGCCAGGCAGCATCTCTAGGAAGAGGTACAGTGGACGTTTTGGGCCGAGACCCTTCGTCAGGACTAACTGAAGGAAGAGCTAGTAAGAGATTTGAAAGTTGGCGGGGGGGGAAGGGAGATCCAAAATGATAGGAGAAGACAGGAGGGGGAGGGATGGAGACAAGAGCTGGGCAGGTGATTGGCAAAAGGGATATGAGAGGATCATTTATTTATTTATCCGTTAAATAAACCCAGAGGATGGGCAAGGGGTATAGTCAGAGGGACAGAGGGAGAAAAAGGAGAGAGAGAGAAAGAATGTGTGTATTTAAATAAATAACGGATAAATAAATAAATGATCCTCTCATATCCCTTTTGCCAATCACCTGCCCAGCTCTTGTCTCCATCCCTCCCCCTCCTGTCTTCTCCTGTCATTTTGGATCTCCCCCTCCCCCTCCCACTTTCAAATCTCTTACTAGCCCTTCCTTCAGTTAGTCCTGACGAAAGGTCTCAACCCGAAACGTCGACTGTACCTCTTCCTAGAAATGCTGCCTGGCCTGCGGCGTTCACCAGCAATCTTGATGTGTGTTGCTTATATCTGTACTATATTGCACCTTAATAACCATTATGGTGTTAAGGAGTCATACAGCATGGAAACTGTCTCTTCTGTCCAACAGTCATGCTGACCACGGTCCCGTCCAACTTTGTGGCATTTACTTGTGATGAGTCCATTCTCCGCTAAACCTTTGTTATCCACCCACCTGTCCAAAGCTCTTACAAATATTGTACTGTTTGTAATTGAACACATCTATCCCACTTCAATTGGCAGCTTGATCCACATAACCAACACTCTCTATGTAAGAAGTTGTCGCTCAGATACCTATTAAATTTCTCCTCTCTCACCTTAAACCTCTGCTCTCTGGTTTTTGATCCCTAACCCTGAGAAAAATACTGTGACCATCCAACTTGTCAATGCCCTTCATGATTTTCTACACCTTCTATGACTCTTTCTCTCTGAAACCTTCACACTAAGGTGTAAAGTCCCAGACTAACCAACCTCTCCCTATAACTCAGACCCTCATGTCCTGGGAACTCTCTAGTAAATCCTAATTGTACTCTTTCAAGCTTAATGATATCTTTCATGTAGCAGGGTGACCAACGCTGTACACGATATTCCAGTGCAAACTCACCGGCGAATTTTATGTCTGGAAGTCGGGTAGATCGCCAAGTTTAACAAAATGTTTGCAGATGTTTCGGCTCTAATCGAGAAGCTATTTTCAGTGCATAGTTGAGGGTGTTGTCTCCTCAGAATGCTGGCTTATATACTCCTGTGGGGTCCGAATGAATATTGACAAGAAGTCATGATCTGATTGGCTGGTTCTAAATACTGTGAACTGTTTAACAGTTGAAGGTTCTGATTTCCAACATTCTGAGGAGACAACACCCTCAGCTGCACACTGATGATGGGTTCTCAACTGGAATCAAAACATTTCTGAAAATATTTTGCCTAGCTCAGCGATCAAGCTAGCTTCCAAATAGCCAACCCAGTCGAGTTACTAATACTCAACATTTATCTTGTACACTGCAACATCATTGTCCATCTCCTGTACTTAGTGGCCTGACTAATGGACAGTCTTCCTAATGGCATCCTCAACATCCTATCTACCTGTGATGGCATGTGACTTCCCTGCACTTTGTGTCACACTGCTTTCCCCCTGAACCACCCTCCCTCCTTATCTTCTGCACACTGTGACCTGTGTTCACAACCCATACTTTAATCTTCCTGTCCTCATGGAGATGCATGCCACAGTCTTGTGAGGGATCACTATGGACTCTCCTCATGCCCCCAGCCCCCCTTCAGGCACCTCTCCCAGTAGTCAGCATGCAAACCCACTCTAGTGTGCAGACTTCTGATTTCCAAACTGAGCAGAGGGTGTTGATGTCCCTTTGTCCCCTCTCTGCCACCAAGTATCTCCCCTAACCATCATTCACACATCTTGTAAAGCTGTTCCTGTAGCTGTTTGGCAAGCATTTTTTTTTCCTGGGGCTGCATATGGTGCAGCTGGCAATTCTGTTGCCTCAGAGTGGCAGTTACCTCCCAGTTTGATCTCGACTTCTAGCGCTGCCTGTGTGAGCTTTTATGTGCTCCCTGCAACCTCGTGGCATTCATCCAGGGTTTCTGGTTCCCTTGCACATCCCAATGGTGCATAGGATCAGTGGGTGAATCGGCCATTGTGAATCTCACACTCTCTCCAGTGTGTGGAGGTGAACTAGAATTTTGGGGGGTAGTCGATGAGACTGTGCGAGTGTAAAAATAGAGGAGAGTTCTATAGGGTTAGTGTTGATGGTCGGTATGAATTCATTGTGTAAAAGGTTTTGTATCCGCGCTACACCTTGCTATGACTGTATAAACAATCAATGCTGTTATTGAACGAAAATAATAACATAAAATGAATGGAAATAATTTTTATTAAATGCAATTTAATGGAAGTACTACCTTCAATTGAAGTAATTGGAATGTAATTAAATATGGTATAATAAATTTCAATTAGGTAAATTAAATCACGCCTTTTAGTTGTAGTTGTATTCAGGGCTATTGACCCCATACGAATGCAAGTCAGGCACCTGATGTCAACTCATATGAGATTGCTATTCAGTGAATAGGTGGAGAAGACAGAGGTGTTGAGTATTGATGATTAGGATGTCCCTGTGGAACTTTCATTATTCATTACTCCCTGTTTGTGTGGTCTTTGCATACTCTAAGTAACTGCCCCAGATGGATACACTAGCAGTTATGGACCGATGGGACTGAAGGGTCTGTATCTGTGTTGTTTTCCTCTCTGACTCTTATGATCCTGTCCTCAGCTTGCTTTCATTGTAGAGTCATATATCATTGGATCAGGCCTTTTGACCCACTGTGCCAAATGCAACTATTACCCGATCTCTTTTCAATCTCCTCACATCCCCTTCAATACTCCACAGATTCTACCCCTTATCTGTAGAGCAGTTACAACAGCAAATTAACTCCCCCAATCCAGGATGCTGTAAGGATAGGGGAGGAAATCAGAGAACCAGGGAGAAACCAGGTTCCTCAGCGAGAATTTTTCAAACTCCATGGACACTCATACACACTAACACACACGCACACACAGCCATGCATATGTATGTACCTCATAACGCCAGACGTGGGTATTAAATCCGCCAGCAACTGTAAAGGAGCTGTACTACTGCACTACCCCCAGTACTGTAGGGTCACTGGTGGCTCTCACTCTACCCAATACCTTCTCTGAAGAAGTTCTCTACTATTCTCTGTCATCAACCTCCATTCCACCCATAGTGTCCTGAAGTGAAAATTGGTACATCTATATTTAGATTCGGTTTTCAGTAACTTTAGTATTTATTGCTGATTGCAGTCATGATAACTTTATCTAGAACACTATTCCTTGTGATGAACAGCCTCTAATACTTACCAAACTTTTGAAGGTAATTTTTTGGATGATTTCTCTGTATGTAGACAGTAAAGAAAACTATGAGCATCAACATCAGGAGAACAAGCAGGGCAAGAATGGAGTTGTAGACTTCACACAGCTTCCTAGATACTGGATATGGTAACAGAAAAGTGTTTGGAGATTAGCTTCATGTGTAAAGCAACACAATCATGAAGTCAGCTGTTTTGGAAATTGATAATAGGTTTATTATTGTCACATACCCAGATGCAGTAAACTTTATACATTAAAGTTGTAGATTTAGTCAGCTCTAACATGGCCCTCCCCAGCATCCAGGACATCTTTAAGGAGTGATGTCTCAAAAAGTCAGCATCCATTATTAAGGATCCCCATCACCCAGGACATGTCCTCTTCTTATTGCACCATCAGGCAGGATGTACTGGAGCCTAAAGGTACACTCTCAATGATTCAGGAACATTTTCTTCCCCTCTGCCATCAAATTTCTAGATGTGCATTGAAACCTACCTCACTACTTTTTATTTTCTCTTTTTGCATTTCCTACCTAAGAGGAGTTTGGTGGGTAATACCGTTCCGGCTGACCGGAAGTGCACTGAGAGCAGTAAGCGTAAAGGAGTTTGGTGCTTACTGTTCTGGCTAACAACGGATGGTGCAATCTGGGGTATATTACGATCGAGGAACGTGTTTGCAGACTGGATATTGAACTTTTTACTGTTGGACTTTGGCCACCTTCCACCAAGATACAACACTTGGCGGCACGGGAGGTCGTTCCTGCCTGTGGCCATCGAACGTGCAGCTCCTCCCGTGGAGGGTCAGACACCCTGAGCCAATAGACTGGTCCTGGACTTATTTTCCATCCGGCGGTTTGCATTTTGGTGTTTGATTGTTGGGGTTTTTTGTATTGCTATACTTACGCTCTGTTCTTGGTTGGTGCGGCTGTAACAAAACCAAATTTCCCTCGGGATTAACGAAGTATATCTATCTATCTATCTATCTATCTTTAATTCTAATTCTGATACTCAAATTGCGATCTTTCTTGTAAAAAAAAAGTATTATGTTTATCTTCTGAATTCTGCTTATGTCATGTAATGTGCCTATGCTTTAATCGAGTTTGTGCATCCATGTTCTTGTACATCTGATATCCGCCAGAATAGAGTAGTGGTTAGCATAATGCTGCTGCAGCTCAAAGTGGCACAGGTCAGAGTTCATTTTCAGCATCAACTGAAAGCAAATTTGTGTGTTCCTTCAAGTGTGGACTTCCTCCGGGTTCTCCAGTTCCTCCCAGTTAGCAGGTTGATTGCAATTTGCAATTCCACTGGCAGCAAAGTGAAACTGAAAATATCCATTTATTCCAAAAAGACAGACTAACCCTAAACTGGATTTAGGTTGTCTCTGGATTTGACCACAAATCATCTGGGTGCTTGGTGCTTCAACAAGTTTTCCAAATGGCCTTGGAGCTATGGAACACATGAAGGAGGGAGGAAACAGAGAAAGCCATTGAAAGGAAATGAGGAGTTTTGATGTATAAAAAAGTTTTCAGTGACAGAGCTAGTAGGCTAAGGAGATTAGGTCTGTACGTGATCTGATTTTGAAGAACATTTGATGATAATTTTGAAATAACAGCACATGAGAAAGCCCACCAGGTCTGTGCTGAACACAACACCAAAGTAAACTAAATTTGTCCTGCTTGTACATGATCCATATACTTGCATTTTCTCTGTGTTCATATGTCGGTCTAAAAACCCTTTTAAACAACTCTATCATAATTGATTTCACTGCTACTCCTGGCAGAACGTACCAGGAACCCACCAGTAGTTCATCCAGCCATTGTGATAGCACATGTTCTCTAAGTCAGGCAGCATCCTGGTAAAGCTCTTCTGCACCCTCTCCAAACCCTTACTATCCAGATGTCTGGAGTTTTATAAAGCCGCAGCATAACTTTCGAACTGACTTTCGAACTCAATGCCTCGACTAGTGAAAGCAAGCACTCTATAAGCCTTCTTAATCACCTTATCAACCTCTTAAGATCTTTTTAAAAGATCTTGCCCTTAAAAATGTATTTTGTCCTTGCATTTGCCCTACTGAGGTGCAGCACTTCATATTTTTTGGGGTTAAACTTCATCTATTATTTTTCTGCCCATATCTGTAACTGATCTATATTGTACTGTATTATTTGCCATTCTTCTACACTATACACAACTCCACCAATCTTGGTATCATCCACAAATTTACTAACCCACTCATCTATATTTTCATGCAGGTCATTTATATACATGCAAACAGCAAAAGTCCCAGCACAGGTCCCCATGGAACTCCACTTATTACAGACCGCAAGCTCTAATGGCCCTTCAGTCATTACCCTCTCTCTTCTATGTGCAGGGCAGTTATGAATCTGTACAGCTAATTCATCACAGAATCTTAATTTTCTGGATTAGCCTCCAGTGAGGGACTTTCTAAAATGCCTTACTAAAATCCATGTAGACAACACCCACTGCTTTACTTTCATCAATCTATTTCATCACCTTGTCAATAGACACCTTATCAAGTTGTTTGGTTAGGAAGTTCAATCGTTAGGTGTTAATATTGAAGTAGTAACATGGATTCAGCAGTGGCTGGATGGGAGACGCCACAGAGTGGTGGTGGATAACTGTTTGTCAGATTGGAGGCTGGTGACTGGTGGTATGCCTCAGGGATCTGTATTGGGTCCACTGTTATTTGTCATATGCATTAATGATCTGGATGATGGGGAGGTAAATTGGATGAGTAAGTATGCAGATAATACTAAAATAAGTGGAGGTGTGGATAATGAAGTAGGTTTTCAAAGCTTGCAGAGAGATTTAGGCCAGTTAGAACAACGGTCCCCAAGCACCGGACCGCGGACCGGTACCGAGCCGCAAAACATGTGCGACCGGTCCGCGAGGAAACTATATGATTTGAGTTAGCTGCACCTTTCCTCATTCCCTGTCATGCCCATTGTTGAGCTTGAACACACGCGAGGTCATTACCCATGCGTCATCCATGTCAGCGCCGGAAGGAGATCAACTCCTCGAGCTTGCAAATGATGGCGTGCTGGAAAGTAACTTTGACATAACATCTCTGCCGGGATTCTGGATCAAAGTCAAGGTTAAATATCCTGAGACAGCCACGAAAACAGTGAAAACGTTGCTTCCATTTCTAGCATATCTCTGCAATGAATGCAACGAAAACTAAATTGCGGAATAGACTTGACATATGAACCCCCTTCGACTATCGATGTCTCCCATCACCCCTCGATGGAACCGTCTGGTTGCAGGGAACAAGTATTCAGCCCAGGGCTCCCACTGATTCAGCGATATTGTTGTGTTGCAATGACTTTATATGTTCATACGGGGAAAATATATGCTGTGTGTTTAATATCCAAATGTTACCTAAAATGTTATGATGCTATTGACTTATATAACCATATAACAATCACAGCATGGAAATAGGCCATCTCTGCCCTTCTAGTCCATTCTGAACGCTACTCTCACCTAGTCCCACCGACCTGCACTCAGCCCACAACCCTCCATTCCTTTCCTATCAATATAGCTGTTCATTTTTTCTTTAAATGATAATATCGAACCTGCCTCTACCACTTCTACTGGAAGTTTGTTGAAAACTTACTTCAAGCTCCCCTGTCCTCCCCTGATAATTGACTTATCACTATATTCATGCAAGGAAAATATGCGTTGTGTGTTTCATATTAAATTCGTTAGATAAACCTTTTCAAAAACAAAATTGAGTGTATTAGCCACTTATCACCTATATTCCAGTCATGATTAACACACAGCACCCCGTTCCCCCCGAACAGATTTGCCAAAACCGATTTATAGAAAAAACTCGGCATGTACACGCATGTGCGCCCTGTGCCACGCAAGGCGTCACGGTCATTGTAATCTTACTCGGCGTAAACACAATGAATTTGACTGCTACTCTTGTCTGTTGCCAACGTTACCTACCTCCCCCCCACCGGGTCGCCGGTCCGCAAGAATATTGTCAATAATAAACTGGTCCGCGTTGCAAATTAGTTTGGGGACCCCTGATCCCTGATTTAGAAGAGTGGGATGAAAGTTGGCAGATGAAGTTTAATGCTGATAAATGTGAGGTGCTACACTTTGGTAGGACTACTCAAAATAGGACATACATGATAAATGGTAGGGCATTGAAGAATGCAGTAGAACAGAGGAATCTAGGAATAATGGTGCATAGTTCCCTGAAGGTGGAATCTCATATGGATAGGGTGGTGAAGAAAGGTTTTAGTATGCTGGCCTTTATAAATCAGAGCACTGAGTATAGGAGTTGGGATGTAATGTTGAAATTGTACAAAGCATTGGTGAGGCCAAATTTAGAGTATTGTGTACAGTTTTGGTCACCAAGTTAGAAACATAGAAACATAGAAAATAGGTGCAGGAGTAGGCCATTCGGCCCTTCGAGCCTGCACCGCCATTTATTATGATCATGGCTGATCATCCAACTCAGAACCCAGCCTTCCCTCCATACCCCCTGACCCCTGTAGCCACAAGGGCCATATCTAACTTCCTTTTAAACATAGCTAATGAACTGGCCTCAACAGTTTGCTGTGGCAGAGAATTCCACAGATTCACCACTCTCTGTGTGAAGAAGTTTTTCCTAATCTCGGTCCTAAAAGGCTTCCCCTCTATCCTCAAACTGTGACCCCTCGTTCTGGACCTCCCCAACATCGGGAACAATCTTCCCGCATCTAGCCTGTCCAATCCCTTTAGGATCTTATACGTTTCAATCAGATCCCCCCCTCAATCTTCTAAATTCCAACGAGTACAAGCCCAGTTCATCCAGTCTTTCTTCATATGAAAGACCTGCCATCCCAGGAATCAATCAAGTTATAGGAAAGATGTCAACAAAATAGAGAGAGTATAGAGAAGGTTTCCTAGAATGTTACCTGGGTTTCATCCCTAAGTTACAGAGAAAGGTTGAACAAGTTGGGTCTTTATTCTTTGGAATGTAGAACGTTGGGGGGGGGGGGGCCTTGATAGAGGTATTTAAAATTATGAGGGGGACAGATAGTGTTGACGTGGATAGGCTTTTTCCGTTGAGAGTGGGGAAGATTCAAACAAGAGGACATGTGTTGAGAGTTAAAGGGCAAAAGTTTAGGGGTAACATGAGGGGGAACTTCTTTACTCAGAGAGTGGTAACTGTGTGGAACGAGCTTCCAACAGGAGTGGTTGAGGCAGGTTCGATGTTGTCGTTTAAAGTTAAATTGGACAGCTATATGGACAGGAAAGGAATGGAGGGTTATGGGCTGAGTGCAGGTCGGTGGGACTAGGTGAGAGTAAGTGTTCGGCATGGACTAGAAGGGCCGAGATGGCCTGTCTCCATGCTGTAATTGCTATATGGTTATATGGTTATAAGTTGGTAAGGTAGGAACTACCATACACAAAGCCATGCTGGCTCTCCATAATTAAGCCATGGGTTTCTAAATGCTCATAAATCCTATCTCAACAGCATCTTCCCCTCCATCATCAGATTTTTGTACATTCCATGAACCTGACCAGCCTAATTTACTCTCTTTATACAGAATTCATTTAAATATTTTCTTCTTATTTCTTATTGTAACCTATAGTAATTTTTTTTACTGTATTGCGCTGTAATGCAGCCAGAAAAGAACACGTTTCACAACATATATCAGTGATATTAAACCTGATCATGTTTCTGTGATGGGACACCCAGGATGGATCACAAAGAAGACAAAAACTGCAGATGCTGGAAATCCAAACAATACACTTAAAATGCTAGAGGAACTTAGCAGGCCAGGCAGTATTTATGGAAGATATGTACAGTTGACGTTTCAAGATGAGACCTTTCATCAGGACCAGAGAAGAAAAGATGAGAAGTCAGAGTAAGAAGGTCGGTGAGGGGAGGAAGCAATAATGATAGGAGACGGCAGTAGGCCATGGAACAAAGAAAAAGAGGAGGGACACCAGAGGCAGGTGATGGGTAACTGTTCCCAAACCCAGCTGCAAAAGGAGTACGGTTGGACATGGAGCTTACAACTGCATCCTGTAAAAATCTCAGTGCTAATGAAACTGCAACAGAAGCTCCAAAGACATCATCCTTGGTAAGGAAAGAGAACATGGGCGACAGCTGGGTTACCTTTAATAACTGACCCATGATAGAGGACTCTGGCGAGTTTCTGATGGAGGAGACCTATACCCTAACAAGTGTAATGAGCTTAAGTAAATAAGTAAGCAAGAACTGTACAACACAATGATGAGTGCCAAACACACAAAGTGCCAAAGGAACTCAGCAGGTCAGGCAGCAACTATGGACATGAATAAACTGTTGAGGTTTCAGGTTGAGACCCTTCACCAGGACTGCAATGAAAGGGGGAGATGCTAGAACAAAAAGTTGGGGTGTGGGGCAGAGGAAAGGAGGACTAGCAGGAAGATGATAGGAGCAGCCAGGTGGCCTGTAAAGGTAATGGGTTGGATAGGAAGGCATCTGATAGGAGAGAAGGCAGACCCATGCGAGGAAGGGAAAATGAAGGGTGATAGGAATGTAAGAAGAAGAGATAAGAGGCCAGAATAGGGAATAGAGGAAGAGGGAAGG
This sequence comes from Mobula hypostoma, assembly GCF_963921235.1. NCBI lineage: Eukaryota > Metazoa > Chordata > Chondrichthyes > Myliobatiformes > Myliobatidae > Mobula > Mobula hypostoma. The sequence goes on from NC_086104.1 coordinate 117,332,665, forward strand.
GTGAAGCAAAAAATTAAATTACTGGAAAGGGAAATCAATGTTCATTTCATGACGTTGGAGGCTTCCCAGACAGAAAATGAGGTTTTGCTCTTCCACACTGAGATTGGCCTCATCATGACACAAAGAACAGACCATGGGAATGGGCATAGGAATTAAAAATGTTGGCCACTGAGAAATTCCACTTTTCACCGTGTAGAGCAGAAATGCTCGGCAAGATTATCCATAATTTATGTCAGGAACACAGGATGAAATGAAAGAGGTGGTAAATGGGCATGTGTGGCATTTTGGTCGCACACAATGTTGTGTGTAATTCCAAAAGTACAGTACCTTTTTCCCCTTCTACTTGCAAATTGTTTGCGAATGAGGAATGGGGGAAATAAAATGAGCCATGAAACGCCCCCAAGCAATTCTACAAACCATTCTGTCAGTAAGCTACTTACCGAAAATGTGGAGATTCAGGTTTGTTGTTGCTTTCATACCAGCTGGTGATGTCAGAGAAATGCTGTATACACCATCCATGTCGTAGTGCAGAAATGGGATGAGGAGCGATGCATTTGGCAGGAGTGCCATGTTGCCGTCACTGTTAAAGGTTATGTTGGGAATCGTGCCACTCCACTTAAAGAGGATATACTTGTTTATACTCCAGCTGCCATTCTTTACTTCGCCGCTCACTCTCACCGAAAGCAGGACTTCGGCTGTAATTTCCGCGTTGATTTGGCTGAGTTCGGCCGTGACCTTCAGCGGCTGGGCTTCCTCTGAGAGACAGAAGATTCGCTTGGTCAGGAACTCACCCAAGTCTGTCGACTCTTCTGCTCCCTCAGTAAAACAGCCACCATAAGGACCCAATTCACCTCAGACATTGTCTGTTCTCCCCTTCCCCATCGGGGAAACGATAAAAAAGCCTGAAACTATGTACCAACAGATTCAAGAACAGCATTTATCCTGCTATTAGCTGATTCTTGAGCAGACGTTTTGTATGAAAAGATGGACTCTTGACCTCACAATCTACCTGATTACGATGTTGCACTTTATTGTTTACCTGCACTGTGATTTCTTGGTAGCTGTAACATTTTCTTGTGCATTGTTATTGTTCTAAGTTGTTCTACCTCAATGCGCTATGTAATGATCAGATCTGTATGAACAACATGCAAGGCAAGCTTTTCACTATATCTTAGCACATGTGATAATAATAAACAAATTTGAATCATATCAATATGTAGCGCAAAACTGCACAGCACAGGAGTGGATGGACACCTTGCCACGTGGATGAGCTTGGCTGACGACCTATGTGCTGTATGACTCTAATAGCAGAGACTTACTGTGTATTCTCAAGTATTGCTGATTGCTACAGCACAAGGTGATAACGTAGATGACAGGTATGTAGTTGTTTTTTTACTGTCACTTGTAATGAGGTACATTGAAAAACTTGTTTTAAATGCCGCCCATATGGATTATTTCATTCCATTAGTACGTCAGTACATTGTGGTCATACAAGGGCAAGACAATAACAGAATGTCAAATCAACTGTTACAGGCCAGAGAAAGTACAGGACAGGGCAGTGTAGGCAGAATATAAACTGCAAGATGAGGTGCGCTGTGAGGCGAAGAGTCTTATGGTGGGTGACTGTTCAGAATTATAAGATTTTAAATCATGGAATGATTATAATAGAAGCACGAGTGAATCTGCAGAGAGCAGTGTCACGGTTCGGTCCGTGAAGACTGCATTCCGGTTCACGGTCCAGTCCGTGGACTACAGTTGGGCTTAATCATAGGCACCTGATTCTCATCTTGGAACTGGGAATATAAGAGGCCCTGGGGTTGAGTGTGGGTGCTGGTTCATTTCGTCAGTATCCCCTTGGAGCAACCCGCCGGTGGAAGGATAGAGCAGCCATTCGTGATCTCTAGGGCTGGTTGGAGGACCACTGCTTCATGGAGCCTTGTTGTCTCTCGTTGGAGCAGTTTTTGGGATATGGATTCAGCTGTTTCCGTAGCCAGTCAGGGTTGCTAGCTGCCCCAAGACTCGGAGCCACCCCGGATTGAGCACCCTTCCTGTCCTTGTCTCCGTTGGGTAAGTCAGGCCATCTTTGCCGTTGCCCTGAGGCTGGTCTGTTCCCTTCCCCTCTCCATCTGAATCCCTGACAGTTTCCTCGGTGGTTTACCTTGGCAGTCATCCTGGTCCCGCATCCTAGTAAACATCCCGGCATAGCGTTCAAGGAAGGGGCTCGGCCCTGCATCCTCGGAAGGATCCCGGCCCTGCGCTCTAAGAAGGAGTCCTGGCTCCGTACCCAAGGGCCTAACCAAGCTGAGTACAAGAGCTGAGCCAAATCTAGTTCAAGAGCCACGCCCAGCCTAGAAGTACCTCACCAAGCCCTGTGGTGGCGCTCCCTCGTTTTGTGCTGGAGTCTCTCATCCTGTCCAAGCCATGTCGAAGAACCTCGTCCTGTCATGGTCCGGAGCGAGAAGTCCGTGTTCCGGTTCACGGACTGGTCTGTGGACTACGGACTCTGAGTCTACCGGCTGTCCCTTGTTTCAGTTGGGCTTAATCATAGGCACCTGATGCTCGTCTTGGGGCTGGGAATGTAAGTGACCCTGGGTTCATGTGTGGGTACTGGTTCGTCTCATCAGTATCCCGTCCTCGCCTCCATGGGGTAAGTCGGGCCGTCTTTGCATTTACCCTGCGGTTGCATCTGTCCCTTCCTGTCCTTGCCTCCATTGGGTAAGCCAGGCTGTCTTTGCCGTTACCCTGAGGATGGACTGGTCCCTTCCCTCCAGCTTCCTTCTGAAACCTTGCCTGCAACCTGTGTCTGGAGCCTTGCCTGCAACCTTGTCAAGTTCTACCACCGGTGCGAGACCAGAGCCTTGCTGTGTCGATATAAGGAACTGTCTGTCGTTGAGTTGGAACTGTCTCTGTGGCCACGCCTTCGCTAGGCAGGTCCGGTCATTTGCCGCTACCTAGTGTTCGGAAACCGTCTCGTCATGTTCAGCATTCTGTGTAGAGCCCCGGCCTAAGTCCTGTTCCCAAGGAGGGGTCCCGGCTCTCTGTTCCATGACCCTGTGTTCCTATCTCTCAAGTCCTAGGCTTCGTGTTCCAGTGCTCTAGGCCAAGGCTCTATGTTCCTGTCCTCTCCAAGACCAAGGCTCAGTGTTCTGCGTTCCTCTCATCCCAAGTCCAAGGTTCCGAGGTTCCTGTCCTCCTAAGAACAAGGCTCGGCTGTTCCCTGAGTACCAAGTCAAGTCTTTGTGTTCTCGTCCTGTCCATGTGCCTCGTCCTCTGCTGGAGTTCCCTCGCCTTGCCCAGGAGTCTCTCGTTCTGTCCTGTAGCCTCGCCTAGTCCTGTCTCCCATGACCACATCATATCTTCGCCTAGTTCGAGAGTTGGAGCCCAAGTCAAGACCCAGGTCCTGGGTCCTCGTCCAGTCTCCATCTCGGAATCCAAGCCCAAGCTCCTAGTTCCCAATTCCTTGTCCTGGTCTTGCTTGCCTAACCAATGTCCTAGCCCAGGTCTGTGTTCTTGTCCCAGCTCTCTAGTCAAGTCCTGTTCCTAGTACTTCAGTGTCTGTGTCTTGCATTTAGGTCTGCTCCCAGCGCCTCCCCCCCCCCCCCCCCGCTATGACACGCCCTGTCCAAGCCACCTCCATGAACCTTGTCCTCGTCTAGTTCTGGGTCCGAACACGAGTCAAGCCCCAGGTTCTGTGTCCTTGTCCATTGTCTGGATCTTAGTCCAAGTCCAGGCTCCTTGTTCCCAGTATCATATCTTGATTCCGCTTTCCTAGCCAAAGTCCTAGCCCAGGTCTGTGTTTTTGTCCCAGCTCCTACTCTGTGTCCTGTCCCGAACCTAACTCTAGTTGCAGTCCAGTTCTCAGTACTTCAGTGTCTGTGTATTACAATTGGCTCCGCCTTCAGCGCCCTGACATGACAAGCAGCTTGTAAGAGTCTCCAGTTTCCATAAAACCCTAAGATGTAGGAGCAGAATTAGATCAATCAGCCCATCTAGTCTATTCTGCTATTTTCTTACAACTTACGTCTTATCCCTCCCTACACCATTCATAATATTTATGACTTATTTATTTATTATTATGATGTTCTTCGTAACACATTTGTTGTATTTTGCACATTGATTGATTGTCCTGTTGGATACGCTGTTTTATCGATTTGGTTCTTGAATTTACTGAGTATACTGCAAGAAAACTAATCTCAGGGCTGTGTGAGGTGACATATACGAATTTTGATAATACGTTTACTTTGAACAATTTACTGATAAATTTCCAAAGAAACTTTCTTCTGGAAGTATGGTACACTTACGGAAGACATTGAGCAGGATGCTTGTTGTACTCGTATCGCCGGAATCAGTGCTCATGGAGACTGTGTACTCTCCAGTGTCAGAAACACTGGCTGACTTCAGCTGCAGGGAACAGTTGTGAAACAAGGCGGCTCGACTTTGATACTCAGTGCTGATCAGCGCTACTGTATCATTCCACTGGGCCACCTCCTTCCCATGCATTTGCCAACTCCCCTTCTTCACCTTCTCCGAAGGGGTAACTTTCAGCTGGATAGTATTCCCCTCCGTGGCATTGATCTCGGCGCTTTCCGTGACGATAGTGAAAGGTACAGGCTTGGCTAGGAGGGAACCAAGAAGTGCAAGCTTTACTCAACTGAAGTAGTTTACTTATTTATTTGCAAATACAGCATAGCAACAGCCTTTCCAGCCCAACTATATGATTATTTAACAATTAGAGCTACAGCGTTGGATACTGGAGCGTTCTCGCGGAGTGCATAGAAAGTACTTACTTTGCACGCTGTTGTCAGCGCTATAATAGTGTTACGCCACTCTTAGGAGTAACATGTTAGAAATCCGAGGCACCTAGCGGATCAGACAGCAAAATGGAAAGCTATCGTTTGTTGTCGAGACCTTCATCTGGATTACAGTCGGCTCACTCAGTGGATGCCAAATCTGATTCCATGGCCGTTATACTTGACCCCAATTATGCCGTGGCTTTAACTCTCAGCCAAGATTCTGAACTCGCACAACCAATTTACTGAGGCGAAGTTGGAAGTGCCGTTTTTCAGATGAACTGTTATTCTGAGGGGCCATATGGGAAAGGACTCTATTGCACCAATTTGAAGAATAATTTGGAGCTCCACATGATGCCGGAGAAACCATCAGTGGAAGAAACCATCTGCTCAAGTAAGTGGTGGAGGTACAGACTCTCACCACATTTACATAATATTTGAAAAAACAACAAATGATCTGCAGGAGAAACTCAGTTGGTCATGCAGCATCTCCTGTTTCAAAGGTTCAATAATTAATTTCCTCTGGCAGATGTTGTTCAGCCCCGTGAGTTCCCCAAAACTTTGTTTTTCCAGATACTCAAAACCTTTCCTATCCGTCTACTTCTTTAGGACGCTATAAGATGTAGCAAATATATTCGCCTCAACCTTTAGTTCCAACAGCTCTTTCCAAATACGCACCATGCTTTCGTAAGGTGACCCTGATGATCATTTTATTGTAGATTTCTTGACTCTGATCTTAAATCTATGTCCTCCATATTTTTAGTAGCACCCTCGATCTTAGAAAAAAAAGTGCTTTTACCCCGTCTGTCACTCACGACCATATATGATTCTATCAGATCACGCTTCAGTCTCCTACATTCCACTGAATAAAGTCATTTTCTACCCAATCTCTGTTTGAAACTCAGGCCCCCAACGGAAGACATTTTCTGGTGTGTGTGTGTGTGTGTACACTCCGGGACTTCCGGATGTCACTTGTTTCAGCTGGGCTTAATCATAGGCACCAGATGCTCATCTTGAGGCTGGGATTATAAATAGCTCTGGGTAAGAGTGTGGGTGCTGGATCCTCTCGTCAGTATGCCGTCCTCGCCTCCGTTAGGTAAGGCAGACTGTCTTTGCCGTTATCCTGAGGCTGGTCTGTTCCCTTCCCTTCCCCTTCCTTCTGAAGCCTTGCCTGCAACCTGTGTTTGGAGCCTTGCCAGCAACCCGTGTCTGGAGCCTTGCCCGCAACCTGTGTCTGGAGACTTGCCTGCAACCTGTGGCTGGAGCCTTGCCTGCAACCTGTTTCTGGAGCCTGCCTGCAATCTTGTCACATTCTGCACCGGCGTGAGACCGGAGCCTTGCTGTGTCAAGATAAGGAACTGTCTATCGTTGAGATGGAAATGTCTCTGTGTACACGCCAGCGCTAGGTAGGTCCGGCCATTTGCCACTACCTAGTGTTTAAACGGTCTCTGTCTCCACGCCTGTGCTAGGTATGTCCGGGCGTTTGCCATCCTGGAATTGGGAATTGTCTCGTCGTGTTCAGCATTTTATGTAGAGCCCCGGCCCCAATTCCTGTTCTCAAAGAGTGGTCCATGCTTTCTGTTCAATGTCCCTGTGTTCCTATCCCTCAAGTCCTAGGCTCCGTGTTCCCATGCTCTAGACTAAGCATCTGTATTGCTGTCCGCCACAAGACCAAGGGTCTGTGTTTTGCGTTTCTGTCGTTCCAAGGCCAAGGTTCCGAGATTCCTGTCGTCCTGAATCCAAGGCTCGACTGCTCCTGAGTACCAAGTCAAGGCTTCGTGTTCTCGTCCTGTCCATGTGCCTCGTCCTGTGCTGGAGGTCCCTCGTCCTTTACTGGAGTATCCTCCTTTTGCCCAGGAGTCCCTCATTCTATCCTGTTGCCTTGCCTAGTCCTGTCTCCCATGACCACGTCATGTCTTTGCCTAGTTCCGGAGTCCGAGCCCGAGTCAAGACCCAGGTTCTGGGTCCTTGTCCAGTCACCGGCTCGGAGTCCAAGCCCAGGTTCCTAGTTTCCAGTTCTTTGTCCTCGTCCCACTTGCCCCGCAAATGTGCCAGTCTAGGTCTGTGTTCTTGTCCCAACTCTCCAGTCAAGTCCTGTTCCTAGTACTTCAGTGTCTGTGTCTTGCATTTGGATCTGCTCTCAGTGCCCGCACCCCCCCCCCGCCGCACCCGTGATGACAGTCCTGTCCAAGCCACATACAAGAACCAAAGCCTCGAAGAACCCTGTCCTCACCTCGTTCTGGGGTCCGTACACGAGTCAAGACCTAGTTTCTGGGTCCTTGTCCAGTCTCCGGCTCTGAGTCCAAGCCCAGGCTCCTAGATCCCTGTTCCTTGCCCTGTTCCTGCTTTCCTCGCCAAAGTCCTAGCCCAGGTCTGTGTTCCTGTTCCAGCTCTTAATCTGTGTCCAGTCCCATCTCTAACTCTAGTAGAGTCCAGTTCCCAGTACTTCAGTGTCTGTATCTTGCATGTGGATCCGCCTTCAGCGTCGCCCCATCTAACAAACAGCTAGTAAGTGTCTCCCAGTTTCCATAAAACTGTAAGATGTAGGAGCAGAATTCGATCAATCAGCCCGTCTAGTCTCTTCTGCTATTTTCTTACAACTGATGTCTTATTCCTCTCTAAACTATTCATAATATTTATGATTTGTTTATTTATTATTATTATTTTCTTTGTAATATAGTTTGTTGCAATTTGCCCATTGATGACTGTCCTGTTGAATGTGCTGTTTCATTGATTTGTGCCTTGAATTTACTGAGTATACTGCAAGAAAACTAATCTCAGGGCTGTGTGTGGTGACATATACGAATTTTGATAATACATTTACTTTGAACAATTTACTGATAAATTTCCAAAGAAACTTTCTTCTGGAAGTATGGTACACTTACGGAAGACATTGAGCAGGATGTTTGCCGTACTCGTATCGCCGGAATCTGTGCTCATGGAGACTTTGTACTCTCCAGCGTCAGAAACGCTGGCGGACTTCAGCTGCAGGGAACAGTTGTTAAACAAGGCGGCTCGACTTTGATACTCAGCGTTGACCAGCGCTACTGTATCATTCCACTGGGCCACCACCTTCCCACGCAGCTGCCAACTCCCGTTCTTCACCTTCTCCGAAGGGGAAACTTTCAGCTGGATAGTATTCCCCTCAGTGGCATTGATCTCGGCGCTTTCCGTGACGATAGTGAAAGCTACAGACTTGGCTAGGAGGGAACCAAGAAGTGCAAGCTTTACTCAACTGAAGTAATTTACTTATTTATTTGCAAATACAGCATAGCAACAGCCTTTCCAGCCCAACTATATGATTATTTAACAATTAGAGCTACAGCGTTGGATACTGGAGCGGTCTCGCTGAGTGCATAGAAAGTACTTAATTTGCACGCTGTCGTCAGTGCTATAATAGTGTTACGCCACTCTTAGGAGTAACATGCTAGAAATCCAAGGCACCTCGCGGATCAGACAGCAAAATGGAATGCTATCGTTTGTTGTCGAGACCTTCATCTGGATTACAGTCGGCTCACTCAGTGGATGCCAAATCTGATTCCATGGCCGTTATACATGACCCCAATTATGCCGTGGCTTTAACTCTCAGCCAAGATTCTGAACTCGCACAACCAATTTACTGAGGCGAAGTTGGAAGTGCCGTTTTTCAGATGAACTGTTATTCTGAGGGGCCATATGGGAAAGGACTCTATTGCACCAATTTGAGGAGGAGAGTAGGAGCTCCACATGGTGCCGGAGAAACCATCAGTGGAAGAAACCATCTGCTCAAGTAAGTAGTGGAGGTACAGACTCTCACCAGATTTACATAATATCTGAAAAAACAACAAATGATCTGCAGGAGAAACTCAGTTGGTCATGCAGCATCTCCTGTTTCAAAGGTTCAATAATTAATTTCCTCTGGCAGATGTTGTTCAACCCCGTGAGTTCCCCAAAACTTGGTTTTTCCAGATACTCAAAACCATTCCTATCCATCTACTTCTTTAGGACGCTATAAGATGTAGCAAATATATTCGCCTCAACCTTTAGTTCCAACAGCTCTTTCCAAATACGCACCATGCTTTCGTAAGGTGACCCTGATGATCATTTTATTGTAGATTTCTCGACTCTGATCTTAAATCTATGTCCTCCATATTTTTAGTAGCACCCTCGATCTTAGAAAAAAAAGTGCTTTTACCCCGTCTGTCACTCATGACCATATATGATTCTATCAGATCACGCCTCAGTCTCCTACATTCCACTGAATAAGTCATTTTCTACCCAATCTCTGTTTGAAACTCAGGCCCCCAACGGAAGACATTTTCTGGTGTGTGTGTGTGTGTACACTCCGGGACTTCCGGATGGCACTTGTTTCAGTTGGGCTTAATCATAGGCACCAGATGCTCATCTTGGGGCTGGGATTATAAATGGCTCTGGGTACGAGTGTGGGTGCTGGATCCTCTCGTCAGTATGCCGTCCTCGCCTCCGTCGGGTAAGTCAGGCTGTCTTTGCCGTTACCCTGCGGTTGGATCTGTCCCTTCCTGTCCTTGCCTCCGTTAGGTAAGCCAGACTGTCTTTGCCGTTATCCTGAAGCTGGTCTGTTCCCTTCCCTTCCCCTTCCTTCTGAAGCCTTGCCTGCAACCTGTGTCTGGAGCCTTGCCAGCAACCCGTGTCTGGAGCCTTGCCAGCAACCCGTGTCTGGAGCCTTGCCCGCAACCTGTGTCTGTAGCCTTGCCCGCAACCTGTGTCTGGAGCCTTCCCGTAATCTGTGTGCGGAGCCTAGCCTGCATACTGTGTCTGGAGCCTTGCCTGCAACCTGTGCCTGGAGACCTGCCTGCAACCTGTGGCTGGAGCCTTGCCTGCAACCTGTTTCTGGAGCCTTGCCTGCAATCTTGTCATGTTCTTCACCGGCGCGAGACCGGAACCTTGCTGTGTCAAGATAAAGAACTGTCTATCGTTGAGATGGAAATGTCTCTGTGTACACACCAGTGCGAGGTAGGTCCGGCCATTTGCCACTACCTAGTGTTGTGTACTGTCTCTGTGTCCACGCCTTCGCTAGGTAGGTCCGGCCGTTAGCCACTACCTAGTGTTTAAACGGTCTCTGTCTCCACGCCTATGCTAGGTATGTCCGGGCGTTTGCCATCCTAGAGTTGGGAATTGTCTCGTCGTGTTCAGCATTTTATGTAGAGCCCCGGCCCCAATTCCTGTTCTCAAAGAGTGGTCCATGCTTTCTGTTCAATGTCCCTGTGTTCCTATCCCTCAAGTCCTAGGCTCCGTGTTCCCGTGCTCTAGACCAAGCATCTGTATTGCTGTCCGCCACAAGACCAAGGCTCTGTGTTTTGCGTTTCTGTCGTTCCAAGGCCAAGGTTCCGAGGTTCCTGTCGTCCTAAGTCCAAGGCTCGACTGCTCCTGAGTACCAAGTCAAGGCTTCGTGTTCTGGTCCTGTCCATGTGCCTCGTCCTGTGCTGGAGGTCCCTCGTCCTTTACTGGAGTATCCTCCTCTTGCCCAGGAGTCCCTCATTCTATCCTGTTGCCTCGCCTAGTCCTGTCTCCCATGACCACGTTATGTCTTTGCCTAGTTCTGGAGTCCGAGCCCGAGTCAAGACCCAGGTTCTGGGTCCTTGTCCAGTCTCCGGCTCGGAGTCCAAGCCCAGGTTCCTAGTTTCCAGTTCCTTGTCCTCGTCCCACTTGCCCCGCAAATGTGCTAGTCTAGGTCTGTGTTCTTGTCCCAACTCTCTAGCCAAGTCCTGTTCCTAGTACTTCAGTGTCTGTGTCTTGCATTTGGATCCGCTCTCAGTGCCCGCCCCCCGCCGCACCTGTGATGACAGTCCTGTCCAAGCCACGTACAAGAACCCAAGCCTTGAAGAACCCTGTCCCCGCCTAGTTCTGGGGTCCGTAAACGAGTCAAGACCTAGTTTCTGGGTCCTTGTCCAGTCTCCGGCTCTGAGTCCAAGCCCAGGCTCCTAGTTCCCAGTTCCTTGTCCTGTTCCCGCTTTCTTCGCCAAAGTCCTAGCCCAGGTCTGTGTTCCTGTTCCAGCTCTTACTCTGTGTCCAGTCCCATCCCTAACTCTAGTAGAGTCCAGCTCCCAGTACTTCAGTGTCTGTATCTTGCATGTGGATCCGCCTTCAGCGTCGCCCCATATAACAAACAGCTTGTAAGTGTCTCTCAGTTTCCATAAAACCGTAAGATGTAGGAGCAGAATTCGATCAATCAGCCCGTCTAGTCTCTTTTGCTATTTTCTTACAACTGATGTCTTATTCCTCTCTAAACTATTCATAATATTTATGATTTGTTTATTTATTATTATTATTATTTTCTTCGTAATATAGTTTGTTGCATTTTGCCCATTGATGATTGTCCTGTTGAATACGCTGTTTCATTGATTTGTGCCTTGAATTTACTGAGTATACTGCAAGAAAACTAATCTCAGGGCTGTGTGTGGTGACATATACGAATTTTGATAATACATTTACTTTGAACAATTTACTGATAAATTTCCAAAGAAACTTTCTTCTGGAAGTATGTTACACTTACGGAAGACATTGAGCAGGATGTTTGCCGTACTCGTATCGCCGGAATCTGTGCTCATGGAGACTTTGTACTCTCCAGTGTCAGAAACGCTGGCGGACTTCAGCTGCAGGGAACAGTTGTTAAACAAGGCGGCTCGACTTTGATACTCAGTGTTGACCAGCGCTACTATATCATTCCACTGGGCCACCACCTTCCCACGCAGCTGCCAGCTCCCGTTCTTCACCTTCTCCGAAGGGGAAGCTTTCAGCTGGATAGTATTCCCCTCAGTGACATTGATCTCGGCGCTTTCCGTGACGATAGTGAAAGGTACAGGCTTCGCTAGAAGGGAAGGAAGAAGTGCGAGCTTTACTCAACTGAAGTGGTTTACTTATTTATTTGCAAATACAGCACAGCAGCAGCCTTTCCGGACCAACTATATACCCGCTTTAAACAATTAGAGCTACAACGTTGGATACTGGAGAGTTCACGCGGAGAGCCTACAAAGTACCTTGCACGCTGTCGTCAGCGCTATAATAATAATGCTACGCTACTCTTAGGAATAACATGCTAGAAATCCGAGGCACCTTGCGGATCAGACAGGGAAATGGAAAGCTGTCGTTGGTGTCCAGACCTTCATCTGGAATGGAAAGGATTACCGTGGGCTCACTCAGTGGATGCCAAATCTGATTCCATGGGCATTATACTTGACTCCAGTTATGTTGCGGTTTTATCTTTCAGTCAAGATTCTGAACTCGCACAACCAATTTCCTGATGCGAAGTTAAATGTGCGTTTTTTTTCAGATGAACTGTTATTCTGAGGGGCCATATGGGAAAGGACTCTATTGCACTAATTTGAGGAAGAGAGTAGGAGATCCTCGTGGTGCTGGAGAAACCATCAGGGGAAGAAACCATCTGCTCAAGTAACTGGAGGAGGTAGAGACTGTCACTACATTTACATAAAATCTTAAAAACCAACAAACAGTCTGCAGGAGAAACTCAGTTGGTCATGCAGCATCTCCTGTTGCAAGGGTTCAATAATTCCTTTCCTCCGGCAGATGTTGTTCAACCCCATGAGTTCCCCAATACATTGTTGTTCCAGATTCTCAAAACCTTTCCCATCCTTCTACTTCTTTAGGACGCTTTAAAATATTGAAGATATATTCAGCTCAACCTCTAGTTCTGACAGCTGTTTCCAAATACGCACAGTCCTTTCGTAAGGTGCCCCTGATGATCATTTTATTGCAGATTCCTGGACGCTGATCTTAAATCTATGCACTCCATATTTTTATTAGCACCCTCGATCTGAAAAAAAAAGTTTTTTTTTCCCGTCTCCGTCAGTCACGACCGTTTATGATTCGATCAGGTCACACCTCAGTGTCCTACATTCCAGGGGATAAAGTCATTTGCTATCCAATCTCTCTTTGAAACTCAGGTCCCAATTGACGGCATTTTCTGATTGTTTGTGTGTGTGTGTGTACATGTACATACATACACACACACACACATATTATATATGTACATACATATGTATGCATGTATATACATATATGTACACTCCGGTTCTTCCGGACGTCTCTTGTTTCAGTTGGGCTTAATCATCGGCACCTGATGCTCTTCTTGGGGCTGGGAAAATAAGTGGCCATGGGTTCGCGTGTGGGTTCTGGTTTGTCTCGTCAGTATGCCGTCCTCACCTCCGTCGTGTATGTCAGGTCATCTTTGCCATTACCTTGCGCTTGGATCTGTTCCTTCTTGTCCTTGCCTCCGTTGGGTAAGCCAGACTGTTTTTGCCGTTACCCTGAGGCTGGCCTGTTCCCTTCCCTTCACCTTCCTTCTGAAGCCTCGTCTGCAACCTGTGTCTGGAGCCTTGCCCTCAACCTGTGTCTGGAGCTTTGCCCGCAACCTGTGTCTGGAGCCTTGCACGCAACCTGTGTCTGGAGCTTTGCCCTCAACCCGTGTCTGAAGCCTTGCAGGCAACCTGTGTCTGGAGGCCCACCCGCAACTTGTGTCTGGAATGTTGACTGCAACCTGTGTCTGGAGCCTTGCCCGCAACCTGTGTCCGGAGTCAAGACATGTTCTGCTATATGTGTGTGTGTGTGTGTGTGTGTGTGTGTGTGTGTGTGTGTGTGTATATCTATTTATCTTAAGGTCTTGAAGACGATCGTTAGTGTAGCGATTAGCACAAATGGGAAGAACTTAGTTGTAATGTTGGTTGGCATGTACCTGATTGCCTTTTTCCCACTGTAAAACTCTGCCTCCAGATTCAGCTATATATGTCAAGAGCGAAACTGTTTTGCTTCCACGGAGAGGCATGGTGGGAGTGTTATTTCTCGTCATTTTACCATTTAAAATAAAAATTCGTAAGCTTTTCCCTGAAATAAAAGATCACCAAACCGTGATCTTTTAATTACAGCGCAGCCTATGCCAGCCTTAAAACGGATAGGGAGCTTCAATCAGGGATCTGTCTGTCCTCTGACTGACCTCCTTCGTCTTGTACTTCATACATTTTTTGCCCCTTAAATAGATTTTCCACCCTCTCCTCCACCAACCATCCCACCGCCACTGGTGTTACCGAGTATTTCTCAATCATAGTCGCTCTATTGGAGTTTGCCGACGAAACACGAATCGCAAAACCATCCAGAGCAGGGATGGTTCTTTTGGCCTCTGTAATCTGATCGCGCCCTTCAAAATTATCCTAGCTGATCTGCCCCAAACTTTGCCTTATCTCGTCAATCACTTACCTGTCGCCCTCAGTTAAGGGAATCTACAGCGCAGAATCAAACCCCTCGGTCTACACCGACTATTGCACTTTACTGGTCTGCGGAGGACCTCCAGCAGTTTGTGTGCTACTCTAGATTCCATTATCTACAGTCTCTGGTGTCTCGTTTGAAAGTGCCGACATTGATCCTATTTACACGCATTTGGTGCATAGCCTTACCTTCCTCGGCGACACCATTACGTTCTGGGGAAATGATATACTTAAGGTGAACGAGGGGGAAATTTCAAGGAATTGGGCGAGACCATTATGGAGAGTGGTCGGTGTTGGAACGGAATGCTAGGGATGCTGGTAGAGGCAGATACGAATAGAGGGTAATAGTTTGAACAGTTCAGCGCAGGAATAGGCCCTTTGGTCTCTAATGCTATGCCGGACTAATTGAGGTATTAATTAGACGCCTAAATAAAAAAAAAAGTCTGCCTACACCACATTCAAATCTCTCGATTCTCTGTAAATCTAGCGCCAATACAAAAGCCAATACAAAATATAATACGGTGCTGTCGCAACTACTTCCACGAGCAACACCCTCAGCGATATCATCCCAGGCAACTACTACGAAATGTGCAAAAAAAGAAAGAAAGAATATCCTTTTATCTTATTCCCTTTCATCTTAAATGTTTATCCTCTCAGATAGGGAATTAGTTTAATATATCACCGTGTTTGCACAGACATTGTGGGCCGAGCGGTCTGTCTCCTTGTTGTTCTATGTTCCATGTCAATCCGCTCTCAAAATGTGTTACCTCTCACCTTGCAATACTTCCCTCTGATCACCCACACCCAGCAGGAGTAAAGTAACTCCACCACCCATTGACCCACCCATTTACACTGATCCAGCATTCGTCACGTGCAACAGAAATTTACCACTCCCCATTTAACTCTGCGATCAGTTTGCAAGAATCTTCATTTTAAATCACTTCCCCTAATCCTGTAGCCATATCCGCCTCTTTGAACTTACGAAACACATTCAAGGTGATGTTTGCTGTGGCCTCCTTGCCTGTACGTGAGTCCACGGTAATCCAGTACACCCCACTGTCCGCGAGTCCCACGGACCACAGAAGGAGCGAGGTGTTGAAGAGAAGATCTATGTTCCGCTTGGTGTAGGCTACGTTCAAATAAGGAGGTTCCACAGTCCAAGTTACGATGGAGGACGAGCGGAACTTCCAGAAGCCGCTGACCACCGGGAAGGATGGTCTCACGGACAGGGTGACGGCGTCTCCCTCCACTGCATTCACTTCACTTTTGCTGACAAGGACACGGAAAGTCTGTGGCTGGGCTGTGGAAACATTTCTGTTTGGTTAAACATTTGCAAGCAATATTCGTTCTCTGAGTGGAGACATGATAGAAGATTATAAGATTATGGGAAGCACATATAGAATAAACAGTTGGTATATTTTTTTCTAGGGCTAAGATGCCAAATAGGAGAGATGTATTTTTAAGTTGGCGACGTTTTTTTTTTAAATACACAGTTGTTGCTGCCTGAAATACGCTGACAGGGTGGTGGTAGTGGAGCAGATACGACAGAGTTGTTTAAGATGCTGTAGGATTGGCACATGAATGCAGAAAAATTGGAAGGTGTGACATATGGGCGGGAGAAGGATCTAAGTGCCATTATCTTAATTATTTCGCCTTAAGATGGCGGTCAGAGGGCTTGTTCCTGCGTGCTACTGTTCTCTGTTCTATGTTCTGTGCTCTGTTTTCTAGTATAGCACAAGGGCAATGCCAGTCAGCCAACGATGCTCACCGAACAAGAAGGCAAATTCTCCGAAAAATAAAATATCCTTATTCTTTGCTATTACAACTACCTCGTTATTCCTGTCTTGGCAAAACATATTTGTTGCTTTTTCTGTAATTTATAGTCCGACTTTGTACTGTATTGTTCCCGTATAACAGCACATATAAGGTCATCTAAGTCGGTGATCCGATTCCGATTGCGTTCCCTGCACATTCATGTACCTGCCTAAAAACCTCTTGAATGCCTCTCTAGAGTCTACGTCCACCATCATTTTTGGCAGCGCATTTCAGCCAGCCACCGCTCTCTGAGTGAAAAAAAAAAGAACTTGCCTCATAAATCACTTAAACTCCCAAGTCAATTTAAATCTGCATCGGTATCTCAGATATATGATTATATACTTCAGGAATCAGCGATTCTTACCAGCAGATATTAGAAAGGAAGCAAGGAACACCCCGAGCGACCGCCTCTGCATCTTCCTCCAGCTGCCAACTCGTTTCAGGGTTGGCGCTGCTCGCGTTTGGCTTTTAAGAGCAAAGATCGCTGACTCGGCCGGGAGTTACATTCGTTGGTAAACAATGAAGCTGAAATCTCCTTTTCCTATCCCAATGCTCTTCTGTTTCCCGCTGAGGCATCTGGAGTGAAATAATCTCACCTTCTATTCGTTCTGACTTGTGACCCCGGTAGCGGCTGCACAGTTTTGAAACGACGCTACGATACAAAGCAAGTGTTCGCAGGCTTACACCGAGCGCACAATATTAGTGCACGGATGCCGCATGTAAACGGGAAGGCGAATTAACCGTTGGCCTTCATTGCAGATGGAAAAGAACGTTTAAGTAGGAGACGTATTATCACAAGAGCGCAGGCGTTGGAGAGCCGTACCTCCAGCGAGGACGCTAGCAGCATACAATCACATAGGATATCAGCACTGCTAGCCCTTTATGCTTCTGCTTATCTCTCTGCAGAGTCTGTGACCTTCATAACTCCCCACTTCACATTTCAGTTCATCTGCTTCTTTGTTTTTATGTTTGACTTGATCTCTCTTCCACCGGCCATTCCTTTCTCCACTCACCGCTACCATCCCCAGTTTTACCTTGCCCATCACCATCCCGCGCTTATCACCTCGGGTTTCTGTCTATCCTTTCTATGTTGCTCATTTCTCCCCTTCACTCCTGATTCAGTGTCGAAGCAAAATGCTGACAAATCTGGACCGCCACAACCCTCCCACTCAAACACACACAGTCCACTGAGTTCCTTCACCAGATTGTTGCTCGCGATCACAGGATCTGCAGCCTCTCGTATCTCAAAGCTAGCATCTTCGTGAGGAGAATCGGAAACGGATGGTCACATAATCCCGCTCAGGGGTTGTTCGTTGAAGGTTGAAACGAGAAGAAGTTTCAGTATAAGTTTTGCGTATATTCTAGTATAGACTTTAGAGAGTTGCGAGTTTTTGTTTTTCAATGAGCCGTATTTTTTTATATATTCAGCGATACTTTGCGGAGTATGCCCTTTGAGCCGCGCCGCCATAACCACCCTAGTAATACCAATTTAAGGTAAGCATTGGGAAGTTCAAGGGTGATATTAGAGGAAGGGTTTTTTTTTACTCAGAGAGTGGTTGGTGCGTGGAATGCACTGCCTGAGTCAGTGGTGGAGGCAAATACACTGGTGAAATTTAAGAGACCACTAAACAGGTATATGGAGGAATTTAAGGTGGGGGGTTATATGGGAGGCAGGGTTTGAGGTTCGGCACAACATTGTGGGCCGAAGGGCCTGTAATGTGCTATGCCTTTCTATGTTCTATGTTCTCTGTTAACCCTAGTCTAATCACTATACCCTACGCTACCCTGGCGCACCGTGATTGTGTAGGATTAGTTTTAACAAGGTTGAGATCACAAAATACAGTCTGTAGGCATGAATGTAAAGTTAATCATGTGCGGTCTTGGCGGGGCGGGGGTTTGCTGATGCGTAGGAAGCCACCACACGGGCTTTGACGGATCGAGGACAGAATCAGAATCAGGCTTAATATCACCGGCATATATTGTGAAAATTTTTGACTTTGCGGAAACTCTACAGCGCATACGTGATAATATAGAAAAAAAAAGCAACGAATACTTTAAAAAAAATATCTCGTGCAAAACAGGATAAGAAAGTAGTTAGGTAATGTTAATAGGTGCAATGACCATTCAGAAATCGGATGGGAGCTGGGAAGAAGCTGTTGCTGAATCGTTGCGTATATGTCTTCAGAATTCTGTACCTTCATTGATGGTAACAGTGAAGCGAGATGTCCTGAGTGTTGAGGGTCCTTAATGATGGACAGAACATTTTGAAGCACTGCTCCTTGAAGATGTCTTGGGTACTATGAAGGCGAGAGCCCTTAGTGGAGCTGACTAATTTTACAACTCTCTACAGCTTACTTCGATACTGTGCAGTAACCCCCACCCATATGAGACAGTGATGCAGCCAGTTAGAATGCTCTGTAGCTATTTGCTACTACATCGATGGAAATTTGCGAGTGTTTTAAGCGTCATACCAAATCTCCTGATAAAATATAACCGCTGACTTGCCTTTTTAGAGCTGTATCCTTACGTTGGGGCCAGATTAGTTCCCTCAGAGATATTAACACAAAGGAACTTGAATTGCTCACTCCCTCCACTTTGACCCGTCTCCGAGGACTGGTGTGTGTTTCTTCGTCTTATCCTTTCTGAAGTCCACAATCACCTCTTTGGTCTTACTGGCGTTTTTTTATTGGTGTCGTGGTCCAGTGCCATGGAGTGCAAGCTGACTAGGGACACGTTACTACTACAGCCTTCCTCTGCCTTCATTGCCGTTGTGGTGTGCCAACATCTTCCGCCACATCTTGGTTGCATTGAGTCTACCGGGTGCTAAGGTGCAGGCGGCAGCGTTCTGGGGATCTCAGCAGCTCACAACCTCTCCACCTCGATAGGCTGGCAATCCTCGGACCCGATAGACGGGGGAAGCGAGTGCTTTATTCTCCTCCTATTATGTGTTCCCCTACACATTACATCAACTCTATAAGAAAGAACGCCCCTTGGATTTGTGTGTGTGTGTGTGTTTGTGTCTCTGTGTGTGTGTGTATAATCGGGTAATCGGCCCTGTAAATTGTCGCCCCCTCAGTATGGGGGAAGGATTGGAATTTGGGGGAGGCTGTGGCTGGGTTAGCTAATGCAAATGTTGAGGAGAGGGATGTGGTGAATGAAATGGGATCAGAGTAAGCAGTTGTTTGATCGTCGTCAATGTTTTTTGATTGGAATTTCCTGTTTCCGTCCTCCGTAAAACTCAGCTATTTCATTTTTACAGTACATTACAAAAGTCTTGGATACATATATACACTGGAATGCCTAAGAATTTTGCACAGTACTGTGTTAATTAATGGGGAACCGGGAGAGAGTTTGTAGATCTGGCTGGAACAAAGGATGTTGCGAATGGCGAGGGTGGAGCGCCGTGGTAGGGAGGTGGGGAAGTGGTAGAGAAGGAGTGACAAAGGTGGAGGTGGCGCAGCTACAGGTGCAGCCTAGCCTGTCACACCAGACAACGTTATTTCATTCTGAATAATGGGTTTATTCATCATTACAGAATGTCTCTCTGGTGCTCTCTGCTGCCTCCCCTATCTCTCCCCCTTTCGCCGACTGTCATTCCCCTCTTCATTCCCTTTTCCCACTCTTAGTCCACAACAGAGACCCATATCAGAAATCAAGTTAATCATCACTTGCATATGTCGTGATTTTTTTTTTGGCGGCAATACAGTTCAATTAGATAAAATTTGGGCACCCCGGTCAAAATTTCTGTTACTCTGAATAGCTAAGCGAGTAAAAGATGAACTGATTTCCAAAAGGCATAAAGTTAAAGATGACCCATTTCTTTAATATTTTAATCAAGAAAACTTTTTTTTTTTATTATTTCCCTGTTGTACAGTTTTAAAATAACAAAAAAGGAAAAGGGCTCGAAGCAAAAGTTTGGGCACCCTGCATGGCAGTACTTAGTAACACCCCCTTTGGTAAGTATCACAGCTTGTAAACTCTTTTTGTAGCTAGCTAAAAATCTTTCAATTCTTGTTTGGGGGATTTTCGCCCATTCGGCCTTGCAAAAGGCTTATAGTTCTGTGAGATTCTTGGGCTATCTTGCACGTACTGCTCTTTTGAGGTCTATCCGCAGATTCTCGATGATGTTTAGGTTGGGGGACTGTGAGGGCCATGGCAAACCTTCCGCTTCCGCGTCTTGAGGTAATCCATCATGGATTTTGAGGTGTGCTTAGGATCATTATCCTGTTGTGGAAGCCATCCTCTTTTCATCTTTGGCTACTTTACAGACGGTGTGATGTTTGCTTCCAGAATTTACTGATATTTAATTGAATTCATTCTTCTCTGTACCAGTAAATGTTCCCTGTGCTATTGGCTACAATACAAGCCCAAAGCATAATCGGTCCACCCCCATGCTTAACAGTTGGAGAGGTGTTCTTTTCATGAAATTCTGCACCCCTTTTTTCTCCAACATACCTTTGCTCACTGCGGCCAAGAAGTTCTATTTGAATAAAACTTTTTTGGCCGCAATGAGTGTGTGTATATATATATATATATATATATATATTTGCACAGAATTGTGTACTCACTAGCCCCGGGAGAAGTGATGTAATCATCTTAATTAGCCATTCATGACTTTGTAAAGCTCTTTAATGTTACCCCTCGATCTCAAGTAAAAAGTGCTAGCCTATCCACACTCTTTTTGTAACTTATGCCCTCCAGTCTCGCTAAAATTCTTGCGAGAATCTTTTGCTTCATCAGGTCTTTCATATCGCAAGGTGACCTTACTTGCACACAATTCTTCAAGAGTGGTCTTACCAATTACTTGTACACTTGTAACACAGACGTCCCAACACTTGTGCTCACTTGATACCTTCTTCACTATCCTGTCTATCTGCGCTCTATTTTCAAGGATCTATGTTCTTGTACTTCTGGGTCATTCAGTTCCGCTGCTCACCCCACTGCTGTATCATTCGCTGTGTACATCCTGCCCTTGTTTGACTTATGTTACAGATTGAACTTGTGCCAAGTACATGAACACACAAGCATACAGTAAAGTCGAAAATGCAGTTCCATTGTTTAATAATAAAATTTTCAGTGTTGGTCTTAGTTTCTTAAACATTTCACACAGAAATGCGCCAATTTGTTCGAAAAGTTAGGCAAAAGGTCCAAGTATTCACATTATACATTATTTTAGTAAAATGGCATCAATAAAGTGTTTGTATCAGGAGTGCAAAGTGTCTTTTACAGATTTTTGCACATCTGGGTAAGCTTCGTGCCACTGGAAGGCTACATATTCATTAGCCATCCCAAATACATCCGCCTCCAACATTAAACAGCAGTAGGGAATCATCTGTATGGTTTCAACTGTTGCTTATCCAGTCGTCGATTTAGTAAATTGTTTTTATTATTGCCACACGTACCGAGATATATTGAAAAGAAAGCATGTTTATTTAACCAGCTCTTATTATCGTTGTTCACTAAGGCAGCGTCCTTATGTAGGAAAACAAACAATGAGGAATATTGACCAATCATCGGTCATCGGAAAAACGGGGGGCAGGAAGGTCAAAAGTACCGGGGTATTATCCACAGGGTTGATTACTCCCTGCTGCCACACATTCTCGTGGCCAGCTCCTGTATCAACTGAGTTTAGAAGACTCTCCTGCGTCAGATCATTTCAGAGGATATTTAATGGTGGACCGTCCTGAGTCAGGCGTGCGTTGTGCCGGTTACAGATGGACAATTTCCGTCTTTGCCCGACTGGACAGGAGTGGAACAGTTTTCACGAGCATCTTTGCTGAGCTAAGGGTAAAATTGATTGAATAATATATGTAGATAAAGCACAAATATTGATAACATGAAAAGTTTCCGAATTCTCCAATGAGGAAGTGTTTGTCAATAAATAAATCCACTAAGACACCCATGGACCCACTCCGACCAGGGCTCTTTCTGGACTTGAGATCCTTTCTCTCTTGCGCTGTGGAATTCAATGTGGAACTCGAACAGTCATAGGGTCGTGCAACATGACCCAATTTGTCCATGCCGAACTAGCTGTCTGCCTGAGCTGGTGCAGATCACTCTGATCATTCTCTATCTGTTCACCTGTCTATATACGTTTTAAACTCAATGGATACAGGAGCAAGGTAACCGGCTGTTTGCATTGTATAAACATCGACACAGTAAGCGATGCTATAGATACTTTGTCCTGAGACTATCAGCCCTAATTTTCCTGATCTGTATTGTCTCTGTTAGTTCTACACTCACCCCACGAGGGTACTGACTTCATGAGGAATCCTTTCAAAGGTAAGTTTTGGTTAAGTAAACCAACCCTCTGAGTAAGACATCAACAGAAACTCTCGCGACAATGAAATAGCTCTGCATTTACCCTGAATCTGGGACGTTTCTACGATAAATATGTGTCTGTGTGACACACCGTTTTGTTTCGTCATTTCGCTTACCGGAAGATTAGATTCTGTTCGTTCCTTCCTGAAAGCACTAACGCACAGAATTCATCGGAGATCGAAGGTAGGACAGTATAGCACTGAAATGGGCCCATCTGCCCATTAATCTGTGTGCACGGTGATGCTAATCTAATTATCTTGTTATTTTTACCTGCATTCGTGATACCCCGTTTTCATATTCCGGACTAAATGCATATAAACGCAGCAAACATATCTACATCTGCCACCCCCAGCAGCATAGTAAGCACCACTCTCTGTGTATATAAAACAGTCTCCTAAGTCTCTTCTAAATTTTCACTCCGGTTTGAAAGAACAACGGAAAAATGATTAAGGATTTGGCCTTCCTGTCTGCCTTGATATTCGCGGACGTTATTTTAACTTAGCAGCACAACTGACCACCGCCCCCCCCCCCGCGCACCACACACACACACACACACACACACACACACACACACACACACACACACACTTCTAAGTAACGCACCGAACAAACCTGCGATTCCCTTAATCGCAGAGATCCCTGTTTAAAACTCCATCCCTTTCGTAAACATGCAGAATAAACCAATCGTTCTTTTCGCCAGAGTTGTGTCCTTTACTTGAAGGAAAGTGCATACTTAAAAAAAAAATGACACGATCCATGCTTCACGGAAAGAGGAGTATAACTTAAAAACAGAAGAAATCACATGAAGCTTAATGTCCACTTAGAGTGAATCACCAACCAGCACTAACCAGTTTTCTTATTGTCTTGTTTTTGGAATTATATTAAAACTATAAAAGTTGCAACGCATGTTGAATGAACCCTACACAGTGACTCGCTAATGGAAAACTCAAGAGGTGAACGTGTCAGTCGGGGGAAAGAGAAAGGGAGGGCTTTGGGAAGGGGTGAATAAAAAGGTAGAGAGGGATGAAACAGACTGTTTCGAAGTGTGGGAGAGGTTATTGAACAATGGAGGATAACTAAGACACAAGTGACTACAGATACCCGATATCTGGTACAACACCAAAGGTCTCAGCGGGTTGAGTAATATCTGTTTCGAAGGATGGAGTGGAATTTAATAATTCAGGTCTAGACTCTTCAACTGGGCTTATGAATGGACTTGAAGTCACGATCCGGAACGTCTATTGCCCAGAGTCCTGCATAGAATACGCGCTTGGGTGGTGGACAATCCAATATACCAGAGGAAAATAACCGCAAGTGCCGAGAATAGAAGCGATAAAGGGAATGCTAGTTATGGTAATTACGATGGCGGCATCGGGCTACCTTAACCATGTCTAGATTTTGATACACCGAAGAAAACAGCACAGAAACATGCCCTTCGGCCTGCCGTTATCGTTCCTCTAATTGCATTATTGTCATCCCCGTTTGCCTGCATCTGGGCCGTAGCCTTGGTTAGTTAAGGGCTAGACTGGACGCTTTCCAAATGTTAATGGAGTCTTGGCTTCCACCCTTTATCTGATACAGTGTTCTAGAAAACAGACACCCTCTGCGTGAAAAATAAATCCTCTCTGGTGCACGGCTAAACTAGCTAACTTGCATTTTATACCTCCTAACTTTTGTCTTAGATTCATCCACCCACGGGATTACGAACTTCTTACTATTTTCGGAATCTATCCCCACAAATGCTACCTGTCACTTCCAGCATATGCAATACCCCCACCCCCCGGTGCACAATATTGTTCAGCATTCTCAGTATTGTTCTCTGTAATATGTCGTCCAAGTGCCGGTTAGTTCAAAGTTGGTCGGTCATTCACTCAGTGTCTGAACTTGCTGAGCTCCGCGTCTCTGTTTTGCATACGTTTCATTCCGGCACCTTCCTGTCTTGTTCAGCATCGTGCTTGTAGGTTGGATTTTTATATCCCGTAGATACATTGGATATTGAGTTAATATCTTCAGCCTGCCATCCTTTAAACCTGTCAGACACTTACAAGAAAAAAAATACTTTCTGATTGGTTCATTCCAGATATTCGTCGATAAGACAGAAAGATGGGCCAATAGGTATTATCTAACGTAGGGAAGTGGAATCTATTAATGCCTTAGCATTAAATAGAGCGATTGACGAAGCCTCTTCAGCACTTGCAACCATATCAGACAGTCGGCAATACTGAGCAAAACCCCGAATGAATTTTGTGACATAAAAGGAATGATAAGCACTTGAAATATTTTATTCTGGGAAATAGAATTTCGACGGGCTGATTGTGTCCGAAATACCTTCTTACACATCCCAGTTTTTCTTTGTGTGTCAGAGAATATATGTGCACTAGTGCATGTATTTGCGTATCAGAGCAGACTGCGGGAGAATATGTGTCTATTAAAATATATGTGTGGGAGAGAGGGTGGATGCGGCAAATGTGAGTGTGAGAGCGCGAGGGAGAAACAGAGAGAGAGAGAGGTAGAGAGAGAGAGAGAGAGAGAGAGAGAGAACAGAGACATGGGGAGGGAGACATGGAGAGACAGGGCGGAGAGGTATACGAAACTGCACTTTGGAAGAGCTGTGTAGTTCATGCCTAGCTCGGATATTGTTTCCAAAAGTTTCTATTTGGCAGAATTGGTTTGTGCTCGACAGTCCGTAAGGCTTCGAAGCCTACCACACTGTCACGACAAATGAAAGTATAGTAAGGACGAGATGACGAAGGATTTAAGACGATTGAAAACTTACGCTTATGGCACGCCTTATATACGCATCCGATGAAGATGCACAACAGAATGAGCAGGGCCAGAACTTCAAACGCTATTGCCACGTAGCTCCTCATTCCTGCACGTTAACGACAATAATTAAACTTTAAATTACTATTGATAACTAACTTTCGGGAAAATTTCAGTATTAGTTGAATTATATGACTAAAGATTTTGAGTAAACTGTAATTATAAACAACGTTCAACATAGTAGAAATATGGACATTAAATATAACATAACGATGCTCCAAGAGCTGGTGAGAAGTCAGGCCTCCTGTAACAAATTATTTAGCTCCTGACCAGGTCAGTGTTGTGATGGGTACAAAATAGGCTGTCAGCATCCACCTTATCTCTACTGCTCACTGAGATATAGCTTTATTTAAGATCACTCCTCAGTCTCTTATGATCAAGAGCAATCGCCTCAAGTTTCTCCAGTGTCTCCTTGGAAATATGCTTGTGAAGCTATACCCCATAATTCGGGAACACTTAATCGAAATAAATATTGATCAATAAGCGAAATACTGTGAAGGAATGAGATTGAAACGCACAACAATTGTCAGATAGGGAATGCCATCTTCTGGTGAATCTTTCTCCCTCTGTACTGGATATCCAGAGTGAGATGGTTGGCGCAATACAATAGAACGCTATGATTTATTAGGAGGCATCGAGATGTCATAGGTCCCCATCTGCACTACACAACTAGTTATTTTAGACTCACAGGGCAATGTAGCATGGGGGGAATCCATTCGGCACAACCAATGTATGCCGACCATGGTTCCCACCCTGGGGGAAAGGCTGTTACCGTCCAAGTACCTATGCATCTCGTAATGTTAAACCCTCTATACGGTTGTCCTCATTTTTTATGCTCCAAGGAATAAAGACATAGCCTGGCCAACATCTGTCTCTGAGACCCTCTCGTCTTGGCAAAATCCTTGTAAGTGTTTTCTGCACACTCTCCAGTTTAACCATCTTTACTGCAATAGTGTGCCTAAAACTAAGCACAGTACTTCAAGTGACTCCTTACAAAAGGTTCATACAACGCAAACATACTGTCCTAACTCCTATGCTCAATGCCCTGACTCATTTCAGTCACGTTAATGGGCATTATTTTTCTAACATTCACTAGAGTGACGTTGCGAGCTCGCAAAACCTATTTTCTGGCTCGAATATTCTGAATTATTATCCAAAGGGAACGGTCGTAAACACGTCCATGTTAGAAAATCAGCACTCCGAACTGCTCTTCAGTTGTCAAAATCTTTGCACGGTAGTGTAGCGGTTACCACGATGGTATTACAACTCAAGGCATTCCAGAGTTCGGAATTAAATTCCGGTCCTGTTCTGTAAGGAGGCTCTGTACGTCTGCCTGATGAAACCTTGAGTTGGATTCTCTGGTTTCTTCCGACAGACCAAAGACGTACCGGTATGTTAATTGGTCATTGTCAATTGTCCTGCGAGTAGGTTAGGAGTAATCAGGGTTGTGGGGTCACTGGGACAACATGGCTCGAGGGTGCGTGTTGTATCACCGAGTAAATAAATAAATAAACACATGCATACATATTATCGGAAACAGCGATAAACGGCATTGATCTTGCCAAACAGGAGTAAGAACAGTGCTGATGCGCCATAGAATTCGATTACGGCTAATTTTTTGCCCAATATCGCCCTCTCAGCTCACACTTACCACGTCCGATGTAGCAATAAGAAGACGTGTACTGGTAGGTGGCTCTGCACTTATAGATCGTATCCCACCGGTTAAGAAATACCTCGCTCGACATATTCACGGTGAGCCGTTGGATGTTTCCTTTTACTTCATGTAGCCCACCTGGTCCAGTCCATCTGAGGGTGGGGAACGGAACTCCTCCGGAATAGTAGCAATCCAAGATGACGTAATCCCCCGAGTGATAGGAAGTGCATGATAAGTACGACAGGCGTCTAGCTGACGTGAATGATTTGTCTGAAATAAAGTGTGGGAAGCGGTTTAACGACTGTTCTAATTGTCTTTAAGGCAAGAGAAAGCGTACTGTGCCTGCTATCCACAGCAATATGCAGGAGGTCCGTATTGTGGTCAAGGTTATTCTACATCTGCAGGGCTAAATACTAATCAGGGACGTGCAACCGCCACGATTCTTCTAACTGATGAATCCTGTCTCGGGAAGAGGCAGTACAGAGGGGTGAATGTTGGATTATGCATTCGGGTTGGTTCAGTAAGCGAAATAAAGCAAAAATGTGAAAGATAATTGTCAAACCTGGAAAGACGAAAAAAAAGGACGAGAACAAATGAGAAGAAAATGCGACATATCTCCAGACTATACTGATTTGCCAATTATTCTCACATGCATCGAGATTTTTGCATCCCTTTCCTTCCGAGAAATTAATTACAACAGGGCATGGAGGCAGTAAAAGGAAAAACAATAACATAATGCAAAATTAAGGTTTACAGGAATTGAGAAAGTGCAGCACAGGCAGACATTCATTTGCAAATGTATATTGTGTGGTCGAAAACTGCCTCATCTCAATAGACAACCGTGTAATAATCTATAACAGCGGAACGAAATCTGTGATAGAAACAGTTCTTCAACCCGCTGGTTCACGTTTTCATGCTTTTGAATCTTCTGCCTGAGAGGAGAAAGGAGAAGATGTTTAAAATGAAGTTACTCGGGTTGTCGGGTTGCTGGGGCAGCGTGGCGTGAACAACCGGGAAGATAGAAATGATTTTTTTCTGTGCTCTTCAAATATATGATTTCTTTATTCTGAATCACTCAGCACTAACAAATTTCTTTACCGGTTGGTTTACTTAGTCCTGTCCCTCTCTTTCGATACAGAAAGCAAATTTCTACAATTCGCTTCCCTTGAAAATGCTTCTGTTGAATTTCGTTCAGTAAATTTCAGAATATAACAGTCAATTACATAGATAAACACCGTCTCTCAGCAACAGATCCCATCCCCCACTGCTCCTATCCATTAAACTTCCTTCCGTTAGCTTAACGGGTGCCTAATGATTAAAGTCACATTCCTTTCATTTCCACACACACTCTGCGTTAATCAGTCAACGCCTTTCCACTTCCCTCTACTCTGCAGTGGGAATATTTAGTAAGTGTTAACAACTTTTATCAAAATTTGAGAAAAAAATCTTGAACTCGCTAAGTGACGGTTAACGTCTTCAACGCAAATTTGCGGGGATAAATCTCGACTGTTACGACTTACAAATTCACAACACGTACTTAAAAAATAAATATCATTAGATCACTACCATCTAGTGAAACAGAGGGTGCTGTGTGACTTCATTTCTCGCATCAAGATCCGGACCTGTTTATTTGACAGATGTCATTCCATCTTAGAATTCTCATCAACCATTCACCCAGTATCGATCGCTGTTTGTGGAAGTGGATTTCGTTCACCATTTTCTCCTGTGTTCAACAGAGTCCTTGCTACCGAGCACTGTAGCAGATTCATAACAATTGAAAACGATGTGTTTTCGACCAAAGCCCTTAGTTAAACTGGCCTGAAATTTCTACTAAATCTTCCCTAACCATGACATATTGCACACTGCACAAGCCAGTATCTAAACTGCTTTTTTATGTTCGAAGGCTTTGTTCTGCTGCCTGTCAGTTTGTGTGAAAATTAGACTGTCAAGTTAACTACTTTCTGCTATATGTTTGCATAGGCGCCTGCAAGCTGTGTGGCAAATTTGCTATTGGGAGGGAATTCTGGGTATTGAACCAACGATCATTAAACTCCAGTTGACAGTTGAGCTGACTGTGAACTGAATAACTCGTGAAACACAAGAAAAATACAATCTCTCTCTGAGGTGTGTTGCGATTTTGTCAACATTTAATACTTACTTGTCCACTACAAAGGTTCGAAAAAACACGCGAATTCACAGCCAATTTGCCGCAGAGCCCTAAACTACAGGCTCGCCAAGTTGCTACGTTCGCTACGGTTGGTAATAATACTGTAAGTATTTTGAGTGTTACATGCAATATATTCTGCACCTTGGTCTAGAGGAACGTTGTTTCAGTTGGCGGTGTACATATATGAGGCTGATTGACAATAAACCTGAATTTGATGCTTAATCCTCCCTCCTTCAAAGTACCTAAGGTAACTTGAAGCGATTATTTCACCGTGTTACCACTATCTTGCAATAACTTGGGCAAATAGCATAAGATAAACTAGGTTTTTTTTCCCGAACTTGCTTACTTACTGTCTGCTACGCCACTGGGGTTTATTGCAGCAATGAAGTTCCTCCATCTTTGTCTGTATAGAAGGATTCTTCATTGCTCTTTTGTAAAATATTGGCAGTTAAGGTTGTTAACTCTGAGCTGAACGTCCCAACCTGGAGGACTGGTAGACCTCTGTTAGCCTGGCCTCTACCGTTTGACCTGTTTTGGCATGTGGCACCCTCCTAAGAGCCAAAGAACAAAGCCCAACATAGCTCTCCGGACCATTGAGACACGCAAGCCTCCAAACACTACAACAAATTTGTATTCCTCCTGGAGGTTTTGCCATACTTAATAACGAAATGTATCTATGCAACAGCACTTTCTCTACTCCTGCCGTTTCCGAACACGATAAATTTTGTTACTGCTCTGTCACTATTCTTACATAAAATAGTCGGAGAAGACATATGAGAGTTTAGTAACCTCAGCCTCCCCCAACACACACTGTTCACTCAGATGAAAACTCTTTCTTCGGTTCCGCTGATCTTTTACGATTCTTTAAAATGTCGGTTCCTTTCAGCATGGGTGTTCTAGAAATCCAATTGTTCTTTCAGAAAAGTAAGTGATTTTAAGGATTGTGAGGAGAAAGTACGAATATGGTATTGAGGTGCAGCCTCAGTGGATACATTATTGAATTAGTTTAAAACTCCAGGATATATTCCATATGTGGCCTCACCTACGTTCTGTGCTATTTATAACCAGATGCCGTGATTTCCACATTCCATCACGATTAGTACAATGGATTGTATTTTGTTTGTTTTCCCCATAACTTGCTACAGATATCTGCCAATTTCCGTGTCTGATGCAAGGGGCTCCCATTTACTCTGTACTGATGTCTCTGTTCAATAGACTTCGAATTTACATCCGACCCAGCACTCGGCTCAAGAGTTCTGCGTTATGCCGCAGGGTAAACTGCTTCCAAATCATGCACTCTTTTTTTTTTATACACAGGAAAAATATTCACACCTCTTACTAACAGCGGAAGGAATTGAACCCCGATCTTAACCCTGGCGCTGTGAAGCGTTAGACGAAGCGGCACGCTAAGGCTGGGTCGGGTTACCATGAGGAAAAGGAGACAGGCAATTATGAGAGGCATAGATGCCCTTGAGAGCCAAAATCTGCTTCCCATTTAAGCATTCCTAAACTAGAAGGAGTAGGTTTAAGGCGTGAAGAAGTAAGTCTAAAGTGGAACTGAATTGTTCTTTTTTGTTTCACACAAAGCATAACTGGTATCTGGAATGAGCTGCCCGAAGAAGTGGTAATAACAGGAAAAAAATGCATTTTGGAGGTTTTGGGATAGGTACTTGAATGAATATTTTACAGAGGGATGTGGATTTAATACAAATAAATGAAATTAGACCGAATAGGCCTAATTATCGATATGAAGCGATGGACCGAAGGGACTTTTACTCTTGTGTCAAGTTCTGACGTCTGAATCTATCATACTAATCTCATCAACCTTCGTGGATCCACTTCTGTTCCAACTTGTCTGTCTGAATGAAGGAAGACAATTATTTATATTGTGACCTCGGAACATTTTACACAAAACAGTTCACGTAATATGCCTTTGCTACTGTACTAGACCAATTCACAATACCTGACAAAGTACCACTTCCTCCTTAACTGCCCATTGTTCCAGCATACATGTCAGTCACACCTGCACGACAGCAGCCAGGTCAGACTGAACAATTAAACCTTGCCATATTCTACCGTTAAACAGGATTTGTTTTATACACACACACACACACACACACACACACACACACACCCCCACTCGCACGGGTCCTGACTGCGTATGCCTGCTTGTTTGTCAGCTTGGAACTGTCAATGTTCCAAGCCTACACCAGTATCACTTCTATACTTTTTTCCTACAATACATCGACGACTTATATCGGTGTTGTTTCCTGCACCCATACTAAACTTGTGGATTTCACCAACTTTGCCTCCAAATTGCACCCCCTCCTCAAATTTAGCTGGCCTATTTCTGACACCTCCTTCCCGTGACTCTATCTCACTGTGTCTATCTCTCAAGACAGTTTAACGATTGATATATTTTATAAACCCACTGATTCTTATAGCTACCTGGACTATACCTCTTCACGCCCTACACTTGTACAGTTGCCATTACTTCTCTCATCTCCTCCGTCTCCATCGCGTTAGTTCTCAGGATAAGGCTTTTCATTCCAGAAATAATGAGATGTCCTCCTTCTTTCAAGAAAAGGGCTTTCCCTCCTCCATCTTCAATGCTCCCCTCGGCCGCATCTCTTCAATTTGGTGCACGTCTGATCTCAGCCGATTATCCCGCCATCCCACCTGGGATGGGCTTTCTTTTGTCCGCAACTATCACTCCACTACCGTTCCTGCCCAGCACATAATTCTTTGTAACTTCCATCATCTCCAACGGGATCCAGCCACCAAGCACATCATTCCAGCTCCCCACATTCCGTTTTCCTCAGCTGTCGCTTATTACGCGACACACTTCTCTATTCGGCCTTCCCCATTGATTTCCCTCCTGTTACCTATCCTTGCAAGGGGAACAAGTATCACATATGCCCCGACGCCTCCTTCTTCATGACTATTCGGGCCCAAAAAAGTCCGTCCAGATGAGGCGATAATTCACCTTGAATCTGTTGGGTTCATCTTTTCTAACCGCTTTTTCCACTCTCGCCTTCTGTGTCTCGACAGGACCCGACGAAGAATGGCAGACCGCTTCGCCAAGCACCTATGCTCTGTCCGCCATAAGCACGGGATCTGCCAGTGGCCACCCATATGAATTCTACTTTCCATATCCATTCCGGTGTGCCAGTTCATTGTCTCCTATTCTGCTCCGATAAAGCCACACTCAGGTCACCTTATATTCCATCTCGATAGCTTTCAAACTGATGGCTTGAATATTGATTTCCCGAACTTCCGCTAATTGTTGAAACCACTCCCTCCCTCTGATGTGACAAACCTTTCCCTTTATTTCATGGTCTTCCACCCTTTCCTATCAGATTCCCCCTTTTCCAGCTCTTTATCTCTTTCATTAATCAACTTCCCAGTCTCCCAGTTTCACCTATCACCTACCCTCTTCTACTTCTTCCTCCCTTCCCCCCATCTTCTTACTCGAACCTCATCTTTTGTTTTTCCAGTCCCGATGAAGCATCTCGGCCCAAAACTTTAATAGTTTACGCTTCTCCATTCTCCAAAGCTGCCTGCCCTGTTGCTTGCCTCCCGCATTGTCCCTGTGTTTCTTAGGTTTCCGGCATCTGTCACTTTTCTCGTGTTTCTGTTAATTGTGTTCAAATATCCCTTTCGAAGTTTTCTGAACGTTTCGGTATGTCGCATCCACTGCTCGCATTTTGTATTTCATGCTGGCTATCATCTGAAGAACGTGTAGCAGATATTACGATTTGAGATCCATTGTAGAAATCTGTTTTGATTTCTGAACGTTCATTGGTGTTTTCTCAGAGCCTTGAAATTGTTTCTTCAATAAGTTCTGTCTCAACCGCTGCATTCGCATTGCGTGGTCTAAAGTTCCTTGTTAACTCTTTCTCCTGCAGTGTAAGTACTAACGGTGCATTTGCTACCTTAATACCATTCTCACGGAAATATACTTCGGAGAAGCAATGCATTACGACAACACGTAACCTCACCCGCCAGGCCCTGGTTGATTTTTGAATACTTATCTCGAAATATTTTGAAAACAACACCAATACACTCATTATACCTAATCCACTGTAAACCCTCAGATATAATTAATTCTGCCATGTGATGATTCGCCTTTCATTCTAATTAATGTGTGCGTTACTGCTTCTTACTGAGGTTTTTGGCTAAGTTTCCCCAAGTATTCTTAGCTCATCTCATGAACGAAGAGATAAAATAATTGTTTAATTTCTGTGCTGTTTCCATGTCCCAAAATATTTTTTTTCGTCCTCGGTCTCGATCTTTTATTTTCCAATCATTTTTTTTTCTTTTTACACACCCATAGAATGCTACGTTCTGCAAGGAAAAAAAAAAACTGAACTTCCCTTTGGAAATACATGGAGTTTAGTGATTATCCGTTTGCACCAACCACATCAGACAACACCTTTACTCAGTTAACTGTTTGCCCATTCTGACTTCTGAGATATGAAGATCACCAATTATTAACAGATCAAGTTCTTGCCCCATAAAAGACCGTTCTTACGTGTAAGACACACGGTGTTCAGGACGCCAATCAAAATCAGGACTCCCCTTGCCATGGTGTCGCTTTGCAAAAATGCACAATCCTGAAATTTCCTTTTCTTTTCTCTCCCTTCAGCTGTCGTTTACTGACGGGTTAAACAAGTCACCAACAGAAGATCATTTCTTCCCAAATTTCAGAGATGTATTCACGGTTATCTAGTTTCTCAGCTCCACCCACTCCAGCCCCCACAGATGTTTCTTACATTGCGAAAGCCGTTTTGCGTAAATTTGGCCATGTCTTGCGATCAACGACGAATAGCTGTTGTAATAAATTTTCATAAAAAATAACATTGTTCAGCCATATAACTTACTGTTCCATCAAGCAGTTCGATATTAAAGAAAATAATAAAAATGACGTGACAAATATTTCTCACACACCATTCGTCCCATTGCTCAGTTTACCATCCCCGGCCGAACATTCGACCCCACTTTCCTTCCGTTGCCAGGTAACCGCAGAGATAGAGAGAGAGAGGGAAAAAAAAGCATGCAACATTTGAGCAACATTGTGTTCCCGTTTTTTGTTTCCTATTCAGATTTGAGAAGCTAACCTGGTTTACTGTTGAATAGGAGGAAGTTGATTTCTATGGGGATATTGTTATATTCTGTTTTGATTATACCAGCTTTGTAGCCCTGTTCAGTCAAAGACGAGTTTATTGTGAGACGTACAAGTCTATCTGAGCATACATGCAATGCCACACTTACCTGCATCAACAATGCAGGCATAGAGCACCAAATACATAGTATTAACAAGAAAAAGAAGAAAATAAAAAAAAAATTATATAGCTTATACAAGAATGGAAAAAGAAACAGTTATAACAAAAACGGATAGATTAGTACAAAGTGATCAAAGTCATCACACAGTTACGAAACTATAATAATTAGGATTTTAACGTTTCGTTCAAGAAAGTTGTGTGTGTTGCCCGAAGAATATTTAGTGTTTTTGAACCCAGTGGTGTGGGACTTCAGGGTCCCGCACGGGTCGAATCTTTCGACCTCTTTTCTCTGGTGTCTTCTCTCTCAATCTCCCCTCGAACCAAAACCCCAAACTCAACTTCAGAGTCCCTCACCACAGAATCCTCCCTTTAATCAGGCCATCCTACTTGGATGGCAAACAATTTTCCTATCTCTTATCTTCAACTGTAACCCAAACAAGTAGCTTGCAGCAGCATAATAGTAAAAAAAAGAACCAGAGCATTACATAAATTTCACTAATTTGTCGGTATACCATTGGAACTTTATCATTTTGATGCGGCTCTGATCACGTGTGCTCTTGATATCAGCCCTTACACTGCGCTTGAGGGTAACAGGTAATCAAACGCATATAAAAAAGATTGACTCCCAATGATGTGTGGATGTGTGTGTGTGTGATGATTGCCCATCGTGTCTGACGATGACAGAAACGCCTTTGCACTGGGGCAGGTTCACTCTATAATTTTGAAACAGTTCTCATTTTAAATAATAGACAAGACGATATCATTTGAAAATAATACGTTGGGAGCAATTACTTTTGATATAAATTTATTTTGTTGCTTCATTTATAGTTGTACTTTGGTCTCCCTGTCACTAGCCTAGGTCTTTTTTCAGCATTGCAGTACCGTAAACGTCTGGACATGTGTGTGGCAATTTATTGTGCGCATGAGGAGGGGTTAGTAATGACTTGAAAGGTGGCGAAGAATGGCTGTCTGGACTTAGTGCATAAAATCTTCCAAGAAATAAAATGTAGCCATTAATTCAAAAGCAATCGTTTCCTAGGTTTAGTATTGGTTCACAGACAATGCCAAGCAGACAAGCAGGAAAACTTATTTACACGTGGCAGGTAAGATTCGTGATAACAAGCGGGTCTCGGCAGACAGCTGAAACCAATTGTAAATGATGATTCCATGGGCCTTGAGGGGGCGGTGTGGTGTGGAATCGATGAGTATGCATATGTGGTAGTGTGAATTGTGGGTCTGAAAAGATATATAGCACCTAAAATTATATATTATATATTCATTTTTTTTGACAGAGATGTGTGGAGACTTGGGGTGTCCATTCTGAAGCTCAGTTTTTAGTTACTTAGTTCACCAACTGTGGTGAAGCTCTTCTATTCGCTAATGAACCAGAAGCTTGAACGGCAATGACGCTGGAATATCGGAGGTCTATGGAGGATGACGAAGCGGAGTGGGGTGAGCTCTTGGAGTTGAAAACGTGGATTGGAATTTTTAATTGAGGCGTTGCACACACTGTCCTATCAGTACAGCATATTTTTAACCACAAAAAGCTGGAAACACAATGATCGACAGATTGCATATCTGTGGAAAGAGAAGAGATTGTAATGTTTTATGTCCAATCAATGATATCAGAACCCCATGTCAACATAAACTTACGCGGTTTTCGAAAAAAAAAAGATGATCGAGGTGTAATCCAATTTGGACTTGAAAAGAAATAAAGTCTGCAGGAGAGCAGGGATTTGTCAGAAATTTGCTCGAGGTGGCTGGAAGGCCAGGACTCGAGAATATTTTTCACTATTAAATGCCCAATTTAAAGGAAATTCAGTTGTAGAAAATAACAACAATTGTGATATATGACATTTTAAACGTATTGGAATTAGAGAGAACTATGACAACCGCAGTGACAGTAATTCATAAATATAATTATAACTGAATTAAACCTTTGTTCTAATCTGCATGCTTGCCTAACTTAAGCACAAACCCTAGCTGCATATGAAGAGCATGCAATTTCCTATTTCCCAAGGCAACGCCAATTTTCATAACACAATTGTGGAATTTCTTCAGGCGCAAAATGTGTGCATTTTTAATCTCACTTTGGTGCAAACTTTGCTGGTAAATGCCTTTAATTGAACATGCTGTCAACAACTAGTCCTGACAAGGGAAACACAAGTCCAATGACCAAGCGCGAGTTTCATAACTGTGAATAAAAGGGGGAAAAATGCAATCTAAAGTCCTCTTTTTAAGTCCTTATGGTTTATGGAGAGTTCTGCTTTATTGTTTGAAACTGCGGTCGTGCTTTCAACTTAGTTTATTTTTTTTAATATAAATGCTCAATGACGTCAGAGGCATTCAAAACAAATATAATTGAATGTGATGAATGCATTTTGTGTCTTACAGCATTCATTTCCTGGAGGATGGAATTACGAGCATTTGTGGCCCATCGCTATTAAGCCCGGGGAGTCTACTATCACTGTGAGTACTTCATAGGAAATTTCAAACTCAGTTTCAAAGAGCGAGTCCAGACTCAATTGTAGGATAAACTATGTGGGGATGACAGATTCTATCTCCCGAGAGGAATTAGTGAAACAGAGGGTGTTCTCATTTGTAGAGACGCAAGCACTATCTGGTAATCTTATTAGCTGTTCTATCGGTGATTCTTCTGCTTTCCCACAGAACTCTGGAAATGCATGAGCTGCTCGGCTAAGGACGCGTGACCTGATAAAAAAAAAACAACTCGTGGAAGATCTCAGTATGTCAGGCGGCATCTGTCAATTCTGCCGAATCAAACCCTACGTCTCGACATGATGTTTAGCTGTATTGCTTCTTCTGGCGGAGCAGCACCAGAATTTAACCGCCGCAGCAAGATCCTTCTCTTCAACGTATATAGTTGAAATAAATCAAAACAAAATACGAAAATGTGTGCTAGTAATCATCAAAGTTTAAATAGCGGAAGTAATCTGCAGCACAGGCAGCATATGTGGCTGAAAAAAAGAGCATGCTGTTTCTGGCTGTCATACTTTCATGGTAATGGTCTCATGATAAAGAGTCAGGGGACAATGTGAAGTATATGATAGTAAGATATTATAAAGCGGAAGCAGAAGAGACCAATTGGATCCTCTAGTACGCTCGAATTTTAATAGGATTGCGAATCCAATGTCTCCGATTTAAGATGGCGCAGCTTGCTTGTTGAGGTGACTACTTTTTGCGGTCAATGAAACAACTAAAGCAACTAAAAACTTAATTATTCAAACGTCTTTTCTGGTAAACGATTGCTGCAATTAGTGAGCGCCCTTTGACTTTCATGTCGGAACTGATCTGAATCGCCAGCACGATCTGGCTTTTTTTTTTGCTGCGGTGTTGCTGGGGCAGGACGTTTGCAACATGTTCAGATTGGAGTTGCGGGAGCGGAATTGGCAGAAATTCGATACGCAGAGCCGAGGCGAAGCAAACTCTGAAGTTCGATCGACTTAAGTACTAAAGCAAATTGGAATGGTCAGGTAACTCGTTTTGGTAGAGCCGAGACTAGGCGATGCGAGGAAAAAAATCGGATTTAAGAGGTCGTTTATGTCCTCGTTGTCCACTGGAATGGTACCGGAAGATTGGAGGGAGGCGAATGTTGTCCCCTTGTTCAAAAAGGTTAGTAAGGATAGTCCAGGTAATTATAGACCAGTGAGTCTTACGTCTGCGGTGGGAAAGCTTTTCGAAAAGATTCCTAGATATAGGATCAATGGGCATTTAGAGAATCATAGTCTGATCAGGGACAGTCAGCATGGGTTTGTGAAGGGTAGATCGTGTCTAATAAACCTGATAGAGATCTTGGAGGAGGTGTCCAGGCATATAGATCAGGGCAGTGCAGTGAATGTGATCTACATGGATTTTAGTAAGGCATTTGACAAGGTTCCACACGGTAGGCTTATTCAGAAAGTCAGAAGGCATGGGATCCAGGGAAGCTTGGGCAGGTGGCTTCAGAATTGGCTTGCCTGCAGAAGGCAGAGGGCAGTGATGGAGGGAGTACATTCGGATTGGAGGGTTGTGACTAGTGGTGTCCCGCAGGGATCGGTTCTGGGACCTCTACATTTCGTGACTTTATTAACGACCTGAATGTGGGGGTAGAAGGGTGGGTTGGCAAGTTTGCAGAGGACACAAAGATTGGTGGTGTTGTAGATAGTGTAGAGGATTGTCAGAGATTGCAGAGAGACATTGATAAGATGCAGAAGCGGGCTGAGAAGTGGCAGATGGAGTTCAACCCGGAGAAATGTGAGGTGGTACACTTTGGAAGGACAAACTCCAAGGCAGAGTACAAAGTAAATGGCAGGATACTTGGTCGTGTGGAGGAGCAGAGGAATCTGGGGTTACATGTCCACAGATCCCTGACAGTTGCCTCACAGGTAGATAGGGTAGTTAAGAAAGCTTATGGGGTGTTGTTAGCTTTCATCAGTCGAGTGATAGATTTTAAGAGTCGCGAGGTAATGATGCAGCTCTATAAAACTTTGGTTAGGCCACACTTGGAGTACTGTGTCCAGTTCTGGTCGCCTCACTATAGGAAGGATGCAGAAGCATTGGAAAGGGTACAGACGAGATTTACCAGGATGCTGCCTCCTTTAGAGAGTATGCATTTTGATCAGAGATTAAGGGAGCTAGGGCTTTACTCTTTGGAGAGAAGGAGGATGAGAGGAGACATGATACAGGTATACAAGGTATTAAGAGGAATACACAGAGTCGATAGCCAGCCACTCTTCCCCAGGGCACCACTGCTCAATGCAAGAGGATATGGCTTTAAGTTGAGGGGTGGGAAGTTCAAGGGGGACATTAGAGGAAGGTTTTTTACTCAGAGAGTGGTTGGTGCGTGGATGCACTGCCTGAGTCAGTGGTGGAGGCAGATATACTCTTGAAATTTAAGAGACTACTAGACAGGTATATGCAGGAATTTGGGGGGGGGAGTTATATGGGAGGCAGGGTTTGAGGGTCGGCACAACATTATGGGCCGAAAGGCCTGTACTGTGCTGTACTATTCTATGTGTGTTCCATGTTTAAGTGCGATGTGGAGACCGCCGAGCTCGAGTCAGAGGGCAAGGAATGACCCGAGGATTGGACGATTTAGTTGTGGGGACCGATTAAATTGTTCCTGTTTTTGGAGTTGGAGGCGACAGACGAGCCGGTTCGGGTTGTTGCTGCGCGTGATTTGTTCGCTTCTGTGCTGGAATAAGGCTGTGGCTTGCACCTAGTGTGCTTCTGGATCGGTTGCAGTGATACCTGGAGCTCGGAACTTAAATCTGAATGCTGCTTGTTTCCTTTCATTGTTTGCATTATTTGTTTTTTTTTTCCCTTCTTCTTCTCTGCGCACTGTGTGTTGAAGTATTTTTCTCTGTTTAATGGGTTCCATTGCGTCTTTTGTTTCGTCGCTGCCGGTAAGGAGACAAACCTCAAGGTTGTATAAAGTATACACACTTTGATATTAAAATGTACTTTTATACTTTCTACTTTATAGTTTGTGTAGCAACATTCAACTGATAGCGTTGACTACATTGAGCCCATGTTTTCCAATTGACAATTCAATCATACCTTGCCGCGTGTGGACGCTGAGAATGTAAATTATAAAAGAGAATGGGCAATAATAGTTTACAGGAATGGTATCGAACGATTAAAGTGGATGCAGAAGTTGAAAATGTTCTTGACTGTATAACAGAGCGTCATCTATGAGGAAAGTTAGGACACGCCTTTTTTTTCCCCCTGGAGTGTTAGATTCT
Source organism: Mobula hypostoma (assembly GCF_963921235.1). Classification (NCBI taxonomy): domain Eukaryota; kingdom Metazoa; phylum Chordata; class Chondrichthyes; order Myliobatiformes; family Myliobatidae; genus Mobula; species Mobula hypostoma. The sequence goes on from NC_086104.1 coordinate 117,372,497, forward strand.
AAGGGCAGTCTTGATAGATGTAGACAAAACTACGTGTATATTGAGAAAAGACTGTCATTACCAAGCACAAGGTGCTTGTGAGTACCTTATTAAGAGTGAAGTCTTTGGGTCTTGAGGCACATGAAAAAAATAGGTCAAAGTCAGCATGGTTTTCATAAGACCATAAAATACAGGAGGAGTAGTAGGCCATCTGGCCCATCGAGTCTGCTCCACAGTGTCGTCATGGCTAATCCATTTCCCTTTCAGCCCCATTTTCCTGTCTTCTTCCCATATCCCTTCATGGTCCGAATAATCAAGAACCTATCAGCCTCTGGCGTAAATATACCTAATGACTTGCCCGGCTGGCAACGAACTTCACAAATTCACTTCACCATGGCTAATGGAATTCCTTCTCATTACCGTCTAAGTGGACTCACCCCTATTCAGAGGCTGTGTCGTTTGGTCTTGGAATCTTCACATTAGGAAACTTGCTCTCTATGCATCCACTATCGAGGTTTTCCAACTTTCAATCGGTTTCACTGATATCCCCCCAAACTCAGTCGTAAGAATTCCAGTCACTACAGACCCAGAAAAAAAAAACTGAACATCTTTCTGTTTAACTATCACCATCTCTCTTATCGTGATATCTAGCCGATAAATCTGCTGGAATTCTTTGAGGAAATATCAGACAGGACAGACAAAAGAGTGTCAGTGGATGTTGTTAACTTGTGTTTTCAGAAGAACCTTGACAATTTTCCGCACATAAGGCAGCTTAATATGATAAAAGCCTATGGTACTTCTAGCATGGGCAGAAGGGTGGCTAATTGGTAGGAGACAATGAGTAGGAAGAAAAGGCAGCCTTTTCTGGTTGGCTGCCAGTGACAAGTGTTTTTCCGCAGAGGTCGGTTTTTGGACACTTCTTTTCATTTTATATGTCCAAGATATGCATGACGGAATTGATGGCTTTATTGCCAAGTTTGCTCACAATGCGAAGATTTTTGGATGGTTGGTAGTGTTGCGCAAAAGGACTTAGACACATCAGGAGAATGTTGAGGGAATGTCAGATGGAATTTAGTCTAGGGAACCTTATGGTCATGTACTTTAGAGGAAGTAATAAAGAATAAGACTATTTTTTGAACGGAGAGAACATTTAAATAATCAGAGAAGCAAAGAGACCTGGGAGTCCTTGTGAGGATTTCTTAAATGTTAGCTTGCAGGTCGAAACATTGGTAAGGAAGACAGATGCAATGTTAGCATTCATTTCTAGAGGAAAGAAAAGTAAGAACAAGGATGTTATGCTGCGGCCGTATAAGATATTGATCTGACCACGATTGGTGTATTGTGAGCAGTTTGGATCCTGAAGAGAAGATCTGGAAGCACTAGAGAAAGGCTAAATGAGGATTACAATAGTGATGGCGGGAAGAAAAGGGGTAACATATGAGGAGCATTTGATGGCTCCAAGCATGTTTTTCTGCTAACAGGATTGTAGGAGTAGTATATCATTAAAATCTATCGAATACTGGACTGTCGAGACATATTGGATAGAGTGGACGTTTAGAGGGTGTTTCTTATGGTGCACGAGTCTAGGATCAGAGTGCACACGTTCAAACAAGGGGATGCACATTTGACTATTTGGAATGGAGATGAGCGGAACATCTGCAGCCAGAGGGTGACGAATCGCGGAATTCATTACCACAAATGGCAGTGGAGGCCAAGTCACAGAGTATATTTGAAGCTAATATTGATAGGTCCTCGATTAATCAGGACATCAAATATTACGAGCAGAAGGCAAAGGAATGCGATTGAGAGGGATATAAATCAGCCATCTTGGAATAGAGTCATAGAATCATTGAAAAGTACATCGCGTAATCAGGTCCTGTGACCCATCTAGTTCATGCCAAACAATTTAAACTGGCAACGCCCATCGACCTCTACTGGTACCATAGCAATCCATATACCTACCATCTACGTAAATATCCAAACTTTTCTTAAACATTGAAATCGAGATTGCATTCACCACTTGCGCCGGCAGCTCTTGCCATACTGTCATGGCTCTGCCTTATGTTACCCGTAAACTTTTCACCGTTCACCCTTAACCCGTGATCTTTAGTGTAGGTCCCATCCAAGCTCAGTGGAAAAAGCCTACTTGAATTTACCCTATCTACACACCTTTTAATTTTGCATACGGCTCTCACATTTCTGCTCAGTCTTCTGCGTTCAGAGAAACATAGAAAACCTGCAGCACAATACAGGCCCTTCGGCCCACAACGCTGTGCCGAACATGTCCTTACCCTAGAACTACCTAGGCGCTCCCATAGCCCTCTATTTTTCTAAGCTCCTTTTACCTATCTAGGAGCCTCTTAAAAGACCCTATTGTCGTCGGCAGCCCATTCATCACTTCTTGCGCAAAAAACCTACCCCTGACATCTACTCTGTACCTCCTGCCAAGCACCTTAAAGCTATGTCCTTTCGTGTTAGCCATTTCAGCCCTGGGAAAAAGCCTCTGACTATCCACACGAACAATGCCTCTCATTATCTTGTACAACTCTATCAGGTCACCTCTCATCCCCCGTCGCTCCAAGGAGAACAGGCCGAGTTCACTCTAACTATTCTCATCAGTCTCATATTTCTTGTAACTCAAGTTCTCCAGTCCCGAGAACATTCTTGTAAAATTTCTGGGTACTCGTTAAACATTACTTACACATTTCCTGTAGGTAGAGTCAAAGAATCAGAGAGACTTAGAAAAGTACAGAACAGAAACAGGCCCTTCGCCCATCTCGTCCATGCCGAAACCATTTAAACCGCCGACCCCCATCGACTTAAACCGGGCCCACAGCCCTCGATACGACTACCACCCATGTTCGCATCCAAACTCCAATTAAACTTTGAAACTTTGGAATCGAACAAATAAGCACAATTCATGCTGGCAGCTCATTCCGGACTCTCACAACTCTCTGAATGAAGAAGTTTCCCCTGATGTTCCCCTTAAACTTTTCATGTTTCAACCTTACCCATGACCTCTCTTTGCCGTCTCACCCATTCCCAGCAGTAAAAACCTCCTTGCATTTACCCTATCTCTACCCCTAATAATTTTATATATCTTTATCAAATATCTTCTCAATCTCCAATTTTCTAAGGGGGGGGGACGTCCTAACCTATAAAGGTCTAACCTATTCAATCTTTCTTTGTAACTCAGGTCCTCCAGATCCGGCAACATCCGTGTACATTTTCTCTGTACTATATCAATCTTACGGGAGGAGAAGATGGCGGCGCGACGCAGCTTGCAGTGGCCACTCCGGTGAATGATATCTGTTATCTGTCAAGTAGGGTGCCGTGCACAATCCTGATTTGATGCAGACAGACATGAGAGCACTTCTGAAATACCTGCTTCGCTGCCACTGCTACTGTGTGAACCAGAATCTCCGGTGGGGAAGGCCCCGAGTCATCGGCTTTGCTTATTGCTCAGCGGCCGGGGCGAGGTCAAAGCGCTCGGCAAAGATGGGTGCTCGGTGTCAGAGGGCTGTTCGGAGGCTCGAAGTTTTCGGACGGATTCAGAGTCGGCTGCGGTCGGGTGCTTCCAATGCATCGGCAAGTTTGTGGCGTTTGGACTTCATAGCAGGGGGAGTTTCTCCATCCTACCGTCTGCGTCAGATGATGGGGCTATCGGGACTTGAGACTTTTGCTTTACCGTGCCCATGGTCTGCTCTTCATCAAATTACGGTATTGCATCCCACTGTTGTAACTTTATGTTATAATTATGTGGTTTTGTCAGTTTTAGTCTTGGTTTGTACTGTGTTTCTGTGATATCATACTGGAGGAACAGTGTATCATTTTTTAATGCATGCATTTCTAAAAGACAACAAACGAAGACTGAGTGTCCTCATAATCTAATCTAATCTAATCTTCCCTGTAGGGAAGGTGAGCAAAACTCCACAACACACTCCAAGTTAGGTCTAACCAACATCTTATAAAACTTCGAGGTAATATTCCATCTCCTGTGCTCAATAGTTTGATATACTAAGGTAATTGTGCCAAAAGCTTTCTTTATAACTCTCTCTACCTGTAACACCTTTTTCAATGTATTATGGATATGTTCATTCCCAGCTCCCTGATTTCTAGCACACCCCTCAGTGCTCTTCTTGTCTTGCCCATACTGCACTAACCGCCGCCGCTGGGCTATAAACTTGTAGGAGCAATGTGCGGTTAAGTGCCTTGCTCAAGGACACAATACGCTGCTTCGGGTGAGTCTCGAACTCGCGACCTTCTGATCGCTAGTCCAACGCCTGAACTACTTGGCCAGGCGCATTCCATTCACGCTATAAGACGCACCTTGGTTGATCGCACTTGTCTGCGTAAAACGGAATCTGACATTCTCCCAGCTGATCCAGTTCATTCTGCAACCTATAATAGCCTAACCCGCTGTTCACTACACCCGCAATCTTAGTGTCATCCTTGAATTTGCTGATCCAGCTAACCACATTATCATCAAGATCTTTGATGCAGATCACAAACAGCAACGAACGCAGCCCCGATCCTTGAGGAACTCCACTCGACACAGGTCTGCACTCAGCGAGGCACCCATCTACTACCCCTCTCTGGCTTCTACCACAAAACCGATGTCTAATTCAATTTATGATCTCATTTCATGGATGCAATATCAACTGTCACGCCTTTGTCAATCTTCTTTGATAACTACATTAAGTTAGGTGGATGCAATCTACGTAGTATAGACCTAGTACGCGATAGACCTAGTAGATCGTCGTACCTGGTAGTACAACAAGTACTGAAAGTTGAAAGTTGACTGGGAATGGGGAGTGTAAATCGGTATCAGTGGAAAGCAAGCCATGTTTGATACATCTGTTAGAATTTCAGTTTCACTAAGGCTGCAACTAACTTCTATGAGTCATATCTGATGTAAGCTTGGCTTCCATAAAGCGCCACAGTGGAGTTTACTAGCCAAAAATTGCGCGCACGTTATTAGTGTAATCAGCGTAATATGAGTGCCCCCATGCTGGCGTAGAAAGAGGAAATGTACTTTCGTTGTATGTTATTCTAGCCTGACAGGGTGGATCTGAAATGTACGCTTTCTGAGCTCGTGTCTGTAGAATTCGAAATCAGAGCCCAAACATGCGTCAACAGCATTCAGGAAAGAGTTAATGTGGTGAATATTCAGAATTCTCTGTGCAAGAAGGACCCAAATTATCATCCTCATAAAAATGATAAATAAATGCTTATTAAACAGCACTGTAAATATGGAGTTTATTGCCTTGCATCATGTCGTCGTTCTGTACAGGATATTCCCCGATACTATTGCATTCTCGTATCAGTTTACGCTGTGCCACCTCAATGCACTATGTAAATAATCAATCTGTGTGGATGGCATGTAACACAATATACTGTATTTCACTCTGCCTCTGTAATGTGCCAGTAGAAACCGAATTACTATTTTACTAATTTAATTGAGGATTCTGGGGTAAAATTAGTGCATTAACTTTACTGAATGTTGCGTTGTACAGTGGGACGAATGGGCAACTGTTGTTTTGTTTCCTCTTCCCTTCTGTCCATATGTCCCTCCCATCTTAAAGCGCATTAAGGCTTAAGGAATTCTTGCCACTGCTGATATCTTGCCTGTCCTGTCGATTCAAACACGCATACTATTATCACCTAAGCTGGGGTAAATTGGTGCAATTGGAACATCGAGGGAACGTTTGTTCGTGAGCAACTAGACCCAGGATTTCTCTCTGCATTACAGGGTTCAGCTACATCTTTGGAAATTCGACAGCGTTTCTTTCCTACTTGATAATTCTAGCAATCTGTGTAATCGGATATTTCAGTGGCCCATTCTTCTCCTCTGAGAACTTCCACATGCTCACAACTCTCCTGAGTACCATATGGTTAAGATTTTCAAATATTAAGAAAAGTGAGGATCCGCTTGAATGGATATTTCAGACAATTTTTCAATTCCGCTCTGAACTTCTGCTGAGTCACTGCATAAATACAGGTGTTTGTGCAGCAGTTCAGGACCAGGAGCATGTAAGCGACCTCTCGTAAAATAAACACAGGGTCATTGTAACCAGAGAATGTCAAAGTGTTGGTGATACGATAGTAGAGGAAATGGATGATAAATGTCATCCACAGGAGCACAAAACTACTTGAAATTGCGGAAAGCAAAACAATGGACGTTTTTCTGTTTTCCAATTCAGGGTCTTTGTGATCGACCAGGTGACTGCCGCGGCGGAACGATTTGCGCATTTTACTCGTCACTATAATGAATCTAACCATCAGGACATTCAGCAGCACAATGTGAAAGAATGGGAGCAAGGGGTTTAAAATGTGATTTAAAGCTGAAAAGAATGTCCACATGGAGTCAGTGAAGAAGCTGGATTTTGTGTGACAGTACCGTGGTGTACTGTTGACTATGTACCTGGGTTCATTCTTAAAGTACCAGGGAATGTTTCGCAAACGGCTCAGACAACAGACGATCCAAACCGCCACAGCTGCAATTTTTTGCGTGCAGTACCTTGTCTTAAGTTTGCCCCAACAAATGGCCACAATGCTATCAAATGTGAACGAGACTGTTAACCAGACAGAAATATCTCTGCAAGCATAAACTACCACAAGCCTCATGCTGCAGAGCGGCGAGATCCACAAGATGCTGCCTGGAAAGAAAGTACCAATAATCTTACTCAGTATAACTCCCGTGACGACGACAAGAAAGTCCGCCGTTGCCATGCCAACCAGGTAGTAGGTTATGCATTTGGAAAGGCCACATTTCCCTCGGCGCAGGATCGCAATGGCGGCAACGTTTGCTGAAAAGAAACAGTTTGACAATACAGAATCAGGTGCAACGTATACCTCTTCAGTGTAAATTGGATCGAATAAATTTTATTAGCAAGGAAACTATTTGAAATGGAAAGTCAAATAAACGTTGTTTTGCTGAAATTGTTGAGCTCAACAAAATCCATATCAGTTTAGCAGAGTCAGCTTGAGGGTCCTCGAGAGTTGAGCTTCATAACAATACTAATCAGATACTTTGAAAGAGTGCATATAGTCACTTTACAAATGAGGAAAACAGCGAGGGAAGCGGATTTGGAAAGTGGTCGCCAAGATCTCAGACCGTACTGGCCTTAAGACATTAGACCCCTTATCTAACCCTCTCATTCAGTATAATGTTGGCTGAGCCATGCTTATCTCTTCTATGCTCGTGCCTTCCACATGAAGATAGAGGCAAAGTACCTATTAAGTTCATCAGCCATTTTTTGTCCCCCATTAATACGTCACCAGTATAATTTTCCCGTGGTCCAACGTCAATTCTCACCTCCCTTTTACTCTATATAACTTTGAAAATATCTTTTGCTGTCTTGCTTTATATTATTGGCTATTTTGCCCCCGTGTTTCACCCTTTCCCTTCTTATAGCCTGTTGTTGCATTCTAAAATATTCCCAATCATCCCACTTCCTACTTCCTTTTGCTACATTATATGTCCTTTCCTTGGTGTTTATGCGGTATTCAACTTCCTTTTCCAGCCACGGTTGCCTACTCCTGTCATTTGAGAACTTCTTTCTCCGCGGGACATATTTATCCTGCGCCTTGTGAAATATTCCCAAATACCTCTGGCGTCTCTGCAATGCCGTCATCCCCGCCAGTATCCTCTATCAATCCACCTGGGCAAGCTCTTTCCTCTTTCTTATGCCTCTGTAATTCGCTTTATTCAATTGCAAAACTGATAATTGTTTCTATCTTTCTCACTCTCAAATTGCAGTATGAATTTAATCATATTATAATCATTGTCTCCAAAACGCTCCTGTTTCCCCAAGATATGTTTCCTTCTTCGTTACTCGTATGGAAGGTACAGTAATCTGAAAATTCCCACTGCAATAGCAACATTTAGATCTCCTCCGTTTTAATCAGGCCACACTTCATTGTTCTGCGCTTCTATCCACGGGCAAGACGGGGGTGAGTGTGGAGTCTGGAGAGCGTTCAAAAATTGGTGATAGAGAGATTGAAACTGAATATTCTAGTCATTTCGGTACACTGCCAAAATTGTGGAAGCTGAAACATTGATCTTGTCTTCTTAAAATGCATTACATAGCGCAGTAGTGTAAAGGAACAGCCATTTTAGCCCATAATCCTGTGACAAGATATTTATCTAATGGTATTTATTTCCTTCTGTCTGCATGTCGTCCGTCTCCCTCCATTCCCTTCATTAGTGATAACGCAAGCAGAAACAGCACCAACTGTACCAGTGACGCCTCCCTCCCCGATCCTCTAAACAACTTGTATGGACACTTCGATGCATGCAGCAGAACGCCAGCACGAAAGCTAGATATTCATTGCAGATGAGCAGCCACTGTCTGTACGAGCAGCAGACGTGAGAGGAACGCTTTACAGAGGAAAACTCCTTAAGACTACCGCGCCACATATCATGCCAAGCTGAGTATTCAGTATGAATACACAACAACTTACTGACGTATTCACGGACGTCTACAACACCTCACACAGCCAGGCTGTTGTCCCCACATATGTTAAATCAGTTACCATTTTCCCAACGTCAAAGAAATATGCAAGCTCGATTAATCACATTGCGAAGTTCACCGATGGTAGGGTAGTGGTTGACCTCATCATCAACAACGATAAAATCGGATAGAGAGAGGAGGTGGAAGAGCTCGAGACTTGATGCCAGGTAAATAGCCTCTTCCCCAGTCAACAAGACAATTAAAATGGTTATCGACTTTAGGAAGAGTGTTACCACTCACAATCCTCTTTACACACGGCCACTCACCCCTGAGTATTCACGACATCCTTCCAATGCGGAGCACAGAGCACCATAACACGCGCTCCATCACCGAATGGTAAGGAAACTTCACCGTGGCATACAGAAAGGCTTTACAATAGGTGACAACACTGTCCAACACATTACCGGGACTTGCACACCGTCCATCAAGTTACATGCACACAAATGTGCCCGATGAAGGCCAGCAATATTAAAGAGCTTCCAATCTACTCTGCTCCCATCAGAGAAGAAGGCACGTAGTATCCACTCGAGGAGCACTAGACTCCAATAAATTTACTTTCTCCAATCAATAAGACTGCTAGAAACTTCCTGCCATTATGTCCCTCGCGAACACACACGCCCCACCCACATTTTAACCGTTCCTGTCAGAGTTATGTTCTGGAAATGACATTAAACAATATTGAATTAAGCAATATCGAATATCCATGCGCTATCCAAGAGACACATTAAACGCTTTATCTTACCTGCCTCCACCAAAACAGATGGTAATGCACGTCTGGCTCCCACCGCTCACTCACACACAACTTGCCCCATAAATCTCTTTCCATGAAATGCATTCCCTCTCGTATTTACAAACAAGAAAAAAATCTGCAGATGCTGGGAATACAAGCAACACGCACAACATTCTCGAGGAACTCAGCAGGTCAGACAGCATCTATGACAAAAAGTACAGTGGACGTTTCGGGCAGAGATCCCTCGTCAGGACGGGAGACCAAAACGACTATACTTTTTTTCACAGATGCTGCCTGGCCTGCTGAATTTCTCCAGCATTTTGTGTAGGCTTTCTCGTATTAGCCATTTCAACACCCCGGAAAAGATACAAACCGTGCACTTTATCCCCATCACTCATAATCTCAGTTCGTGTTCAGATATTTATTAAGGATCTTCTCTAAAAATATGCCAATGACTGATGTAAAGCTCAGTTGTCCGAACTTGACTAGTTTATGTCTGCTGTCCTTCCTAAGTATTGAAAGAACACTCTTCTCAACCTCTCCAGACAGTCGCCTTTGTCGAAAGAAGATATTTTTCGTTCGACTGTTTTACAGTTCTTTTAAAAAAACAAAGTTTCACCATTTTAAAATATCAAGCCGCCGCCATACCTGGAACGCCGAAAGCTGCAAGGACGGGATAGTATATAGTGTAAAGTACTTTACTTTTCAAATCTTTTTATTGTTATATACAGGAAAAATAACATGAATACATCGAAGTAACAACACTTACAGTGCCTCAAAAAACATTATCTTAAAGATTGAAAAAAAAAGAATTGTGATAACAACAAAAAAAATCTACTAAGCAGAAAAGTGAGAGAGAAAAAAAAAAGAACCAATTAGGTGTACTACCCCAGAGCCATGCATCATACAAAAAGCTTCTAAAAATAAACATCAAACCGCCAGCAAGAAAATGAAATATACTAAAAAAAATTACAATTAGATCGTGGAAAAAATATCTCAATTAACTCAAATGATAATAACGAGCAAATGCGACCCATCTTTTCTCAAAATCAAATAAAGATGCAAAGGTTCGACTTCTAATTTTCTCCAAACAAAGACATAGCATCACTTGGGAGAACCATTGTGACAAAATGGGAGCTGATGTATCCTTCCACTTCAACAAAATGGCCCTCCCAGCTATCAATGTAACAAATGCAATAACATTTTGGATCTCCCCCTCCCCCTCCCACTTTCAAATCTCTTACTCACTCTTCCTTCAGTTAGTCCTGACGAAGGGTCTCGGCCTGAAACGTCGACTGCACCTCTTCCTAGAGATTCTGCCTGGTCTGCTGCGTTCACCAGCAACTTTGATGTGTGTTGCTTAAATTTACAGCATCTGCAGAATTCCTGTTGTTTACAGATGCAATAACATGTTGGTCAGGCACAGAAATACCATGAATATTTTAAGGAACTATTCAAAAGAGCACAGTTAATTTATTAGGTTGTAAATTAATTTTAAGTGCTTTGGAAATTGTTGAGAAAACCGACTTCCAGAACTGTTCCAATATAGAACAAGACGAGAAGACGAGAACATATGTGTCAGTGTAGCTATCTCAGTTTTACATCTATCACAATGACTATCAACATTAGGAAACATTTTAGAAAGTCGAAAAGCGTAAAGTGAGCCCCTTGCTGGCTCGTACATCCTTTTGATTCGGAATCCTTGGTTCTTGTCAACTGTCAGTAGAGCTGCGTAAAGAAGCAGGGTGTCCTTTAAAGTGCACTTGAACAAGATCCCCAGAGGTATCATTAATCATCAACTAATCTACTTTCAAGAATAAAAATGTCGAAAAAAAGCAATATGGCAACTGGGGATTGTAGTGCTGAGCGTAAAATCAATTGCAAGCAGTAAATGTGACTGGCAACTACTGCCATGATTAGGAATATTATCGGATTGACTCTGAGTTACGTATCCTCGAGTATTTGAAAGGCGTCCAGAAGTGGCGCCTGAGGACCACTCCCTCCACCCAGCCCGTGGCACTGTTTAGCCAGTTCGTAACTTTCAGGATAGCTGGGCCTATCTAAATAAGTACAATGACTTTTGATATTATTACTATCTTTCCTATCCACCGTTGGGACTGGCTTAGGTAAGTATTTCTAAAGATTCACAAATCAACGAGAGAAAAAAAATGAGAATCCCTCTCAGTCTTCACATTCAGGACCAGCTCTTCCAAAAATGGGGAATGACTTCATCTTTACTCTCACGTCAACCCTACGCAATCCTTTGGTAATAGTAGCAAGTTAATTCTTCAAATCTCCAAAACTCCAAAATGCAGTTACTGCGCAGTCTCTCACTTTCCAGGAATCACCTGAATTATCAGCATTTTGGTATCTCATAGGAATTCGGTCCTTCCATAACTGCAATTAAAATGATTTTGATATCAATTTGTTTTTCCTCGAATCCAGATTATTTTGTATTTCTCATTTCAGTAAACGAACCCTTGTAATAAAGGGTGATATTCTCTTCATTAGGTTTCAATAGGTGCATTTAATGTCAGAGAAACGTATACAATAAACATCCTGAAATTTCTTTTCTTCGCAAACATTCACGAAAACAGAGGAGTGCACCAAAGAACGATTGGGAGATAAATAATAGAAGCCCAAAACCCTCCCAGCTCACTCTCCCATGCATAAGCAGCAGCAAACAACGACTACCACCTCCTTTACCAGCAAAAAAAAAAAAAAATCAGCACCCTCCACCGAGAACTCAAGCGTACAGAAAGCATCAATAAAGACACAGACTCGCAGTACCCCAAAGAGTAGTCGTTCATCCGGTAATTCGACAAACAGCAGGCTTTTTCTCTCCCTGATAAGGGAAAAAAAAAGAAGGGTACCCGGTTCCCAGCGAGAGGGGAGACATAACAAAACAACTCGCCAGTTTATTGCTTTAAAAGCCCGTTGCGTCGCTTTTCCGAGCTCTGTGCCTGGAGAACTCGGGTTTCTGGGCACACAGCCAGCAGCTGAATCTGAAGATGAGCCAGCAGGTTTAAAGCAGATGATGGGTGCAACGTGAATGGAAGAAAGAACAAGCCAATGATTGAGTACAAATGTAGGAAGAACCAAGAGTTAAATTGTACCACAGAGTCAAATTCCAAATGGACGAAGAATGCAGGACTGAAGGTGCTGTATATTAACGCACGTAATATTCGGTAGAAGGTGGACATACTCGTGGCGTAATTAGAGATTTCTCTGGGTGACATTGCGGGCATATAACCCTATAACCATATAACAATTACAACACGGAAACAGGCCGTCTCAACCCTTCTAGTCCGTGCCGAACTCTTACTCTCACCTAGTCCCACCGAAATGCACTCAGCCCATAACCCTCCATTCCTTTTCTGTCCATATATCTATCCAATTTAACTTTAAACGACAACACCGAACCCGCCTCAACCACTTCTGCTGGAAGTTCGTTCCACACAGCTACCACTCTCTGAGTAAAGAAGTTCCCCCTCATGTTACCCTTAAACTTTTGCTCTTTAACTCTCAACTCATGTCGTCTTGTTTGAATCCCCCCCCCAACTCTTAATGAAAAAAGCCTATCCACGTCAACTCTATCTATCCCCCTCATAATTTTAAATAACTCTGTCATCTCCCCCCTCAACTTTCTATGCTCCAAAGAATAAAGACCTAACTTGTTCAACCTTTCTCTGTAACTTAGGAGATAAAACCCAGGTAACATTTTAATAAATATCCTCTGTACTCTCTCAAGTTTATTGACATATTTCCTATAATTCGGTGACCAGAACTGTACACAAACTTGGCCTCACCAATGCCTTATACATTTTCAACATTACATTCCAACTCCTTTACCCAATGTCTTATTTATAAAGGTCAGCATACCAAAAGCTTTCTTCACCACCCTATCCACATGAGATTCCACCTTCAGGGAACTATGCACCATTATTCCTAGCACCCTCTGTATTAGTGCATTCTTCAATGCCCTACCATTTAACATGTATGTCCTATTTTGATTAGATCTACCAAAATGTAGTACCTCACAACTTTCAGCATTAATCTCCATATGCCATCTTTCTGCCCACTCTTCTAACTGGCCTAAATCTCTCTGCAAGCTTTGAAAACCTACTTCATTATCCACAACGCCACCTATCTTAGTGTCATCTGCATACTTACTAATCCTGTTTACCACCCCATCATCCAGATCATTAATATATATGACGAACAACATTGGAAGCAGTACAGATCCCTGAGGCACACCGCTAGACACCATCCTCCAATCTGACACATAGTTATCCACCACCTCTCTCTGGCGTCTCCCATCCAGCCACTGCTGAATCCATGTTACTGCTTCGATATTAATGCCTGACGATTGAACCTTCCTAACTAACCTTCCGTGTGGAACCTTGTCAAAGACCTTACTGAAGTCCATGCAGACAACATCCACCGCTTTACCCTTGTCAACTTTCGTAGTAACCTCATCAAAAAAAAATTCAATAAGATTTGTCAAACATGACCTTCCTTGCACAAATCCATGTTGACTGTTCCTAATCAGACCCTGTCTGTCCAGATAATTATATATATATCATAACTAAATTGCTTTCCATTAATTTACCCACCACTGACGTCAAACTCACAGGCCAATAATTGCTAGGTTTACTCTTAAAACCCTTTTTAAACAATGGAACCACATGAGCTATATGCCCATCCTCCAGCGCTATCCCTGTTTCTAATGACATTTGAAACATTTCTAAATACATCTTCATGCCATCATCAACTTCTTCAGCTTGAGACACTCCCTGGGTTCTTTTCTTGTCTACATAGGCATCACTGAGTTGCAGCTGAAAGAAGGCCATAGTTGGGAGATTAACATCGAAGGACACATTTTGCATTGAAAAGAGAAGCAGGAAGGCATAGGTGGTAGTGTGGCTCTTCAACCTGCAATTCGATGGCTGCGTTATATAAATATAAATAGTTACATTCGGAAACGTCTCGTTAGCGTGGCAGCACGATGGCCGCATTGTTTAATCCAGGGACCAGCTGATTGCGCTCATGCCCGCCGGTTTAGCTAAATTTGGAGGAAAACACACAGAGGATGCAGAGGAGGATCAAAAAGGCGAGGGAAGAGGACGGGGTCGAGACAACAGAGGCTTATGGAGAAGAGAAGTCATAAGCTGTGTGTCCCCTCTCTCATCGTGGGAAATGTGAGATCGCTGGGGAATAATATGGACGAACTGACGGCGCTTGTCAGGAGTCAGAGAACATTTCGGGGGAGCAATGTCATGGGCTTTACTGCGACGTGGCTGCACGAGGACATACCCAATCAAAGCGTTTCCATAGAGGGCTTCCAGACAGTTCCAGCTGACCGGAATTGCACTGAGAGCGGTAAGCGTAAAGGAGAGGGGCTAGCGGTTCTGGTAAACAACAGATGGTGCAATCCTGAGCATATTACGATCAAGGAACGTGTTTGTAGCCCAGATATTGAACGTTTTGCTGTTGGACTCCGGCCATATTATTTGCCAAGGGAAATCTTGCATGCAATTGTGGTTGTTGTGTACGTCCCTCCCTCTGCCAACCCGACGTCGGCGTGTAACATCATTTGCACCGTCATAGCCAGATTATAAACCCAGCACCCGAGTGCCCTCATTACCATCTCGGCTGACTTCAACCATGTTACCATGGCTAGAACACTGCCCAACTTTACGCAGTATGTGAACAGTACAACCAGAGGGGAGAGGACTTTAGATTTGATGTACGCTAACGTTAAGGATGTATACATCTCCTCTCCCCTTCCCCCACTGGGAAGGTCAGACCACAACCTGGTGCAACTAAAACCGTGCTACGTGCCTCTGGTGAAGAGTAAACCTGCAACCCCGAGGACAGTGAGAAAATGGTCGGAAGAGGCTTATGAGGCGCTGCAGGGTTGTTTCGAGGTGACAGACTGGCAGGCACTCTGTGAGCCACATGGAGAGGATATTGATGAGCTCACACAATGCATCACTGATTACATCAACTTCTGTGTGGACTGCGATGTTCCGACAAGACCTGTCTTTTCTTATTTAAATAACAAGCCATGGGTGACAAAGTACATTAAGGACATCCGGAACACTAAAAAGAGGGCATTTAGAGATGGAAATAGGGAGGAGCTGAGGGCAATACAGAGGGATCTGAAAGCCAGGATCAGGGGGGCTAAAGACAAGTACAGGAGGAAGCTTGAGTGGAAACGCCAGCAGAACAACATGAGAGAGGTCTGGAGGGGGATGAGGACCATCACTGGGTTCCGGCAAACTAGCAACAGAGGAACTGAAGGCAGTGTGGACAGAACCAATGAATTTAACCTGTTCTTTAACAGATTTGACATTGTGGCCGTTACCCATCCCCCATATGAGCCATCTGTTGTCGGCTCCCACTCAACAAATATTCCACTCTCCCCTCCTACCCTTCCTCACAGTCCCCCACACTGCTTTTATGACTATACCACTTCCCCACACGAAACCACCACGGTGGGCTTCACAGCTGAACAGGCGAGAAGACAGCTGAAACGTCTCAACCCAAGCAAGGCTGCAGGACCGGGTGGTGTCGGTACCAGGGTGCTCAAAGCCTATGCCCCTCAGCTATGTGGAGTACTTCGCCATATATTCAACCTGAGCCTGACGCTCCGGAGGGTTCCTGTACTGTGGAAGACGTCCTGCCTCCTCCCTGTGCCGAAGACGCTGCGCCCCAGCGGCCTCAATGACAACAGACCGGTGGCATTGACCTCCCACATCATGATGACCCTGGAGAGACTTGTTCTGGAGCTGGTCCGGCCTATGGTCAGGCAACACTTAGATCCCCTCCAGTTCGCCGACCAACCCCGACTAGGAGTTCAGGATGCCATCCTCTAACTGCTGAAACGTATCTACGCCAACCTGGACAAGCCAGCGAGCACTGTGAGGGTCATGTTTTTGACTTCTCCAGTGTGTTCAACACAATCCGTCCTGCTCTGCTGGGGAAGAAGCTGACAGCAATGCAGGTGGATGCTTCCCTGGTGTCATGGATTCTTGATTACCTGAGTGGCAGACCACAGTACGTGTGTTTGCAATACTGTGTGTCCGACAGAGTGATCAGCAGCACTGGGGCTCCACAGGGGACAGTCTTGTCTCCCTTTCTCTTCACCATTTACACCTCGGACTTCAACAACTGCACAGAGTCTTGTCATCTTCAGAAGTTTTCAGATGGCTCTGCATCAGCAAGGGAGATGAGGCTGAGTAGCGGGATACGGTAGGAAACTTTGTCACATGGTGTGAGCAGAATTATCTGCAGCTTAATGTAAAAAAAAAACTAAGAAGCTGGTGGTAGATCTGAGGAGAGCTACGGTACCGGTGACCACTGTTTCCATCCAGGGGGTCAGTGTGGACATGGTAGAGGATTACAAATACCTGGGGATACGAATTGACAATACACTGGACTGGTCAAAGAACACTGAGGCTGTCTACAAAAACGGTCAGAGCCGTCTCTATTTCCTGAGGAGACTGAGGTCCTTTAACATCTGCCGGACGATGCTGAGGATGTTCTACGGGTCTGTGTTGGCCAGTGCTATCGTGTTTGCTATTGTGTGCTGGGGCAACAGGCTGAGGGTAGCAGACACCAAAACAGAATCAACAAACACATTTTTAAGGCCAGTGATGTTGTGGGGATGGAACTGAACTCTCTCACGGTGGTGTCTGAAAAGAGGATGCTGTCCAAGTTGCATGCCATCTTGGTCTGTGTCTCCCATCCACTACAATTGCAATTTAATGTGGATAAATGTGAAGTTATCCACTTTGGTGGCAAAAATAGGAAAACAGATTATTATCTGAATGGTGGCCGATTAGGAAAAGGGGAGGTGCAACGAGACCTGGGTGTCATTATACACCAGTCATTGAAAGTGGGCATGCAGGTACAGCAGGCGGTGAAAAAGGCGAACGGTATGCTGGCATTTATAGCGAGAGGATTCGAGTACAGGAGCAGGGAGGTACTACTGCAGTTGTACAAGGCCTTGGTGAGACCACACCTGGAGTATTGTGTGCAGTTTTGGTCCCCTAATCTGAGGAAAGACATCCTTGCCATAGAGGGAGTACAAAGAAGGTTCACCAGATTGATTCCTGGGATGGCAGGTCTTTCATATGAAGAAAGACTGGATGAACTGGGCTTGTACTCGTTGGAATTTAGAAGATTGAGGGGGGATCTGATTGAAACGTATAAGATCCTAAAGGGATTGGACAGGCTAGATGCGGGAAGATTGTTCCCGATGTTGGGGAGGTCTAGAACGAGGGGTCACAGTTTGAGGATAGAGGGGAAGCCTTTTAGGACCGACGTTAGGAAAAACTTCTTCACACAGAGAGTGGTGAATCTGTGGAATTCTCTGCCACAGCAAACTGTTGAGGCCAGTTCATTAGCTATGTTTAAAAGGAAGTTAGATATGGCCCTTGTGGCTACAGGGGTCACGGGGTATGGAGGGAAGGCTGGGTTCTGAGTTGGATGATCAGCCATGATCATAATAAATGGCGGTGCAGGCTCGAAGGGCCGAATGGCCTACTCCTGCACCTATTTTCTATGTTTCTATGTTTCTATAATGTACTGGATGGGCACATGACTACATTCACCCAGTGACTCATTCCGCCGAGATGCAACACAGAGCGTCATAGGAAGTCATTCCTGCCTGTGGCCATCAAACTTTACAACTCCTCCCTTGGAGGGTCAGACACCGTGAGCCAATAGGCTGATCCTGGACTTATTTCATAATTCACTGGCATAATTTACATATTACTATTTAACTATTTATGGTTCTATTAGTATTTATTATTTATGGTCCAACTGTGACGAAAACCAATTTTCCCCTGGGATCAATAAAGTATGACAATGACTATACACACCACACACACACACACACACAAACACACACACACACACATATATAAACACGAGAATGACAAGCTATTATTTCTGTTTCTGTTTATGAGATCTGTTATCCATTCCTACTTGATAGCTTGCTGATCTTTTGTAGTGTTATACTTCATGGGGAAGGAATTATAAAGTCTCCTTCGCTCCAATTGGTTCTTATTGAGCAAGATGCTTTGCTGACGTAGTCCCAGTCATCATAGTTTCACGCCTGACTCAATATTCCCCATCCATGAAATAGTCATTATCCTTTTCAAACGTTGTAATTCTACTACCCTCTAAGATTTCCTTTGTCTTCTCGTTCCATGGGCCCACCATCCTCCTACGTACGGCTGTTGTCAAGATTTTCAATTTTTTAGCAATATGTGGAACTGTTCGAATGGATATTTCTGCAAAATTTTCAACCCCTCTCTGAAATTATGTTGAGTTGCTACATAAGTGTAGGAGCTGTGCAGCATCTCTGGAGCAAGAGCATGTAGCCGACCTCCAGCAAGATAAACACGAGATAATCGTAACCCCAGTATGTCAAGATGTTTGTGATTCGAACAAAGAGGAAATAAGTTCTGAACATCATCCACTGGAGAACAAAACTGCTGAAAATGTACAAATGTAAATGTCAAGAAATTACAGGCAGCCCACTGCATACGATTAAAGCAATTGCATTTATGAATGTTGACGCAACTAAAGTGTCAGTGAACAAAAGAAAGCAAGAAACGAGTCCATTATAATTAACCAGTCAAATTTGCACAAGGTGAAGCTCATCATTTCCAATGACATATTCATTGATCCTCTATAAACATCCGTAACTTGCTCCATCAAGCCACTGTTCCCAACCTGTTCGAACCTTAAAACTGGTTCTCTCCAGCGTCATCTATCTTCAGTTCCCGCCAAACAAACATCGCGGCTCACACGGCACACACAAAAAAAAAGCTGCGCTGATTGGATGGTTCACAGTACAAAATACCTGTTATCTCTAGCCATAACACAAACAGTTGTTTTGTAGAAAGAACATTAAGTTGGCAGTGAGACTTTTACCAAGGCGTTACACTCTCCCTCTACCAAAAATAGTCATGTCTTCATGACTTAGAAAAAAAAATCACGCCTTCAAAAATAGCACAAATTCTTAGAAAAAAATCGTGATAAAAGGACCTCTAACTTAGATGTAAATGGCAGTGATATACTTCACCAAGTGGATAGGTGCCTCACTCTGTTCCACGGGTGCGACATAAACCAGTCTGTCTGGAGGTTTCTTGACACTCTGAGACATCTTGATGCCATCAGCAACTTCTTCAGCTTGAGACACACCCTGAGCTGTTTCCTGTCGACATAGGGAGGCACCTCTCTGTCCGTTACGCGTTCCTCCCGACAATTCATGTCCCCTCGTCACTTGGCTGAGCTCAGCTTCATGCTCAGTTACATTAGAGTTCAGTCTTCCGTTATTTTCTAACCTCAAACCTGCCTGTCCATTGCTATTTCAACCGCTTCAGCGCGAGTTGGGAATCTCTTAGTCAATTATTGGGGAGATTGTAAAGGGAAGCATACACCACACACCCTTTTCCTCATCCTTTGAGTCATACCACGTTCAATGCTGAATTTCAATCTCATCCTTTCCGCTGCTTGTCCGGTATATCTCCGTTCTAAACTCTGCCACAGGCTGCTTTACCACCCCTGAGGATGGGCGATCAGGAGTCACTTCAGCAACAAGGTCGACTGCCGAGGTCTGTACCCTGCTGTCGAACGCCTACCGCACCTCCGTCGCAGTCTGCTATATTCTGACATCTCTGACAGGTCGACAAACGAGGGAGTAGGGTGTGCTGCCTCTTACGAGACATTCGGATACCCCAATCGCTCATGTCCTGTCACTGTGTACTTTTCACCACTTGATGCATTCTTAACTGACTCACCTCTGCCGTCTAAATAACCACCCCCACCCCCAACGCCGCAAGCAACTCAACTGTCTCTCTGGCCGAAAAATCTAGGCGGAAAGTTTCACCCGCTTCTCCTGAAGCCGAGTCATAAGCTCCATTTGGTTTTCTGTTGCGGCAAATAGCTCTTCCTAGCGCTTGCACGTAACCCGTTGAAGTAGCCAAAAGTTCTGTGTCTTTAGGGATATCACTACATCTGCAGCCGGACCTCTCAGGCTGTCTCACATTCGTTGTCTTTTCAGATCATCAGAGCACTGTCATTCGTTCAGCATCAGAAAGGTCTGTTCACCCCAAGTCTCATAGTCCTCTTCCCCTTCCGGGATGGGCGTCATTCCCGAGAATATTCTGATCCTACGATAATCGGGAACTTTTACCTGGGTACTTGACCATTCACTCACCAGAGAGGTAAGGGCCGATAGCAACTTAGAATGCTCAGTGCTCGCCGGAGGACTCATTAAACCTTTCAAATGAGACTACTCCTTCCTCTCGCTCCGCAGAAACGAGAACAATTTGTTTTCGAAGTCTCCGTCCCCAGGAACTTGACTTCTGATTGAGCCTCCTCGTCTACACACCCCTCCTCCAGGAAAGTATCGACAACGCACAGCCCTCGCTCTCCCGGGGTCCCAGTTGTACTGGACAGTTGCACTATCTCTCTACATCAGCTCTAGTCTGAACTAAAGCAAAGAATTTGCTCGCCATTTTGTCAAACCTCCGCTCCACGATGGAAACTGTTCTTAAAGCTTTAACCTTACGCAGAGTCCTAATCAACAGGTCATTGGGGCTACGAATGTCCACCACATTCAATAAACACGCATTCGTTACTGGTAATCGCTTGGATTTCCACTACCTCTCAACCCCTGTGACGTCAATAACCACGTAAAATAATCACTTTACCGAACAATAGTTTAACACAAGCTGAAACACAGAAGCCACGGGATCAATGCTCAGGGCAATCACACAGTATCCAGTGAAATTAATCCCGGACGACTCCCTATAATGAAACATCGGTTTCCTTGAGCTGCATAAATCTAGGGAATACACACGCCAGTCCAGCCAAATCCGTGAGATTTCCCACTCCAATTTATGTGATGGCTGGGTAATTTGCTATTTTGTTTCAATTCAGTGCCAATAAATACCAGACAGCATACTGCATAGGTTGAGAGGAATTTTATTTATGACTGTTAACTTAAGTGAGTGAAGGTGAATTGGATCTAAAACGTAGTCTGTAGGAACAAATTGACTTGATTGGAAGAAAATAAATTGATAACATGAAACACCCTGCCCATGAAAGATTTGCAATTCAATTCAACATATTCATAGCCGATCTGAATATAAACAGAAACAGGGAACTATAAGCCAGTGATTCTGACATCAGCTGTGGGAAAGTTAATGGAAGGTATTCTATGTGACCGGATAAATACGTATTTGAATAGACATACACAAATTAAGGGTAGTTTGCATGGCTTCCTACGTGTTATGTCATGTCTAACCAGTCGTTTCGATTTTTCCAAAGCAACGGCCAGGAAAGTGGATGAAGTCCGGACAGATGCTGTTATTTACTTTGATTTTAGTAACTCATTTGACAAGGTACCGCAGAGGAAGGCTGTCAAGAAGGTTCAGTCGTTTGGAATACTGAATGAGGCAGACATTTGGATTAGACATTGACTTTGTAAGAGAATCCAGACAGTAGCGGTAGAGGTTTGCCTCTCGAACAGTAGGCCTGAGACTAGTGGTGTAACGCAAACAACGCTGCTTTGTTATTTTCCTATCTATAGCAATGATCTGTATGATAATGTTGTTAATTGGATCAGCAGATTTGAGGTTGACATATAATTTGAAGGTGTAGTGGACAATGATGATAACTATCATGGCTTGCAAAGGGGTTTGCGTCAGCTGGAATAATGGGCTGAAAATGACAAAAGGAATTTAGTGCGGACAAATGCGAGGAAATGCATTTCAGTAGGAGCAACCAGCTTAGCTATTACACAGTGAACGATAGGACGCTGAAGTATGTGGTTGAAAAAGGGATCTAGGAATACGTGTCCATAACTCTTTGAGAGTGGCTTCACAGACAGGTAGAATGGTAAATAAATCTTTTAGCACACTGAACTTCGTAAATAAATGTACTGAGTCCAGAAGGTAGAATGTTATCTATAAGTTGTAATAAACGTCGATGAAACCTCGTTTGGACCCCAGCTGAAGAAACTATGTAAACACTGTTGACAGAGTTAGGTTTTCTGGCTTTTTCAACTGATGGTGGGAGGGACTACAATCAGATATCATGGGTTAAGGGGGTAAGGTAAGAAGATTAATAGGAACATGACGGAAAGCACCTTCACTCAGAGGGTTGTGAGAGTGTGGAATGAACTTCCAGCACAAGCTCTCCATGACCTCTCTTGTCCAGATTCTGTCCCTGTGTTCTTTCAATACACCTGCATCGATACATTCTGTGTCAGACCATTCCATATACTATGCTGCATTTTAAACGCCTGGCCTTTTAAATCAATTCCACTTTCACTTCCAACCAGTGCCCTACAGTTTTGTAATTCCTTTATCTGGGGGATAAAGAAAGTCTGTGTATTCGCCTTAAATAGGGTTTTAAAATTCTTATAAAACCCGGTCACCCCCGTTCTCCTTCTCTCCAGCGAATATGTCTCAGTCTTTCAAGCCTCTAAACATACGATGAATGTTTCGACTGAATACATAAAAATTGATCTTTCATATCACTTCAATTAGAGAGCAGGCGCAGGAACCTGAAAATACATTGTCAATACTTCTTCCCTCTCTGCTTCGCAAAAAGGATTAAAAATGGACAATGGACCAATATTCACATATTTACATTATTTATTTATGTATTGTATCTCTTATTGTAATTTATATTTGTAATGTCTTGCACGGTATCGCTGCCGCAAATCAACGGATTTTACGACATATTGACCTAACGCCTTGCAAAAGGTGAAAAAAAAAATTCTCTGATTTCTCTAGTGAACTATGCGTACTGATATTATTAATCACTGCAGCTCTGTGACTGTACTAACATTCTTCAACCCTACAAAATGCACGATACTTTTGATATTGTGAGATCGCTAACGTTCCACCAAATTGAATTCAAGAATCGGTGCAGGCATGCCTTTTCCTTTGAAAGTCTTATGAAGTCACATTATTGTTACTAAATCGGTTCTCTGGAAAACTTTATCTAACATATTTCAGAAATATCCTGTGAGTTTCTCACAGGGCTGGGACCGGTGTGTCTTTGGCGGTTCCACCAGGAGAATGCACAAGCCACTAACGTATCAGGTATATTTAATGTTATACATCGTTACTGCGGTTACGAAATCCCAAGTAAGGCATCAGATTGCAGCAGTTTTCATTTTTAAAGTTCAGCATTTAACTCTTTTGCTTTCTGCGGACATTGATTCTTACCTATAACCATCAGTCTTCAGCAATTCAGTGAAAACTATAGTCGTCATTGACTCAACATAAACACTTGCATAGATCAGGAGATTAAAGATTCAACAGCAAAACGACACACTTTTAGTTCTCGGCTAGTGCACTGCATACAACATACAGAATGTGGGAGGTGAAGTGGCAGTTCACGAAAGAAGAATAAATATATGCTAGATGAAAGGTTACGTCACGGCAATCAGCAAAGCTGGGCTTGCATCTTCAGAACAGATAAGGCCCAGAATAACGATGGCGTGAGTGAGGTCAGGCAGAATTTAAAGAAGATACTGAACTGTCCAACATATGACGAACTAGATTGGTTTGTTTTCTTTGAATGGGATAAATCAATAGCAACAAACAATGTGCTTGGTGATAGCGGGTTAGTGAGCGGGTGAAAAAAATTGTACCCGTTTCGGATGCAGGTTTTTGACTAAAAACATCGAGGTTCATTTTTCCTCTATTGATGCTACTCGACCGGCGGCATTACCTCAGCAGACTGTTGTTGTAGGTTTTTTTCTGATTTCTCCGATGAAATATGTGCACTGATATTATTAATCACTGCAGCTCTGTGATTATACAAACATTCTTCACCCCTGCAAAATTCACGACAATTTTGACCCTGTGATCTCTGTCTCAGAGGCGGATGTTAAAGACAGTGAACTCTCCGCAAGGCCGAACGCCCCGATGGGGTACCTGGTAAGGCCCTGAAAACCTGTGCCAACCAGCTGGCGGAGCATTCAAGGATATTTTCAACGGCTCGGTTCTACGGCGGAAGTTCTCACTTGCTTCAAAAAGGCAAAAATTATACCAGTGCCTGAGAAGAATAATGTAAGCTGCCTCAATGACTACCGCCCGGTAGTACTCATATCTACAGTGATGAAATGCTTTGACAGGTTGGCCATGATTAGACTGAACTCCTACCTCAGGAAGGAAATGGACACATTTGAATTTGCCTATCGCCACAATAGGGCTATGGCAGATGCAATCTCAATGGCTCTTCACACGACTTTAGACCACCTGGACAACACAAGCACCTTCCAGGATGCTGTTCATCGGCTATAGATCAGCATTTTATACCATCATTCCCAAAATCCGGATTGAGAAGTTACAGAACCTGGGCCTCTGTATCTCTCTGTACAATTGAATCCTCGACTTCCTAACCGGAAGACCACAGTCAATGCGGATTGGTGCTAACATCTCCACTTCACTGACGATCAACACTGGTGCACCTCGGGGTGTGTGCTTAGCCCACTGCTCTACTCTCTATATATCGATGACTGTGTGACTAAGGGTAACTTAAATACCATCTATAAATTTGCTAAGGATACAACCATTGTTGGTAAAAACTCAGGTGGTGACGAGATCGGGTACAGGAGTGACACACGCCAATTACTGGAATGCTGTCGTAACAACAACCTGGCATTCAATGTTAGTAAGACGAAAGAGCCGATTGACGAATTCCTTAAGAGTAAGACGAAGAAACACAGAAGTGGAGAGAGTGAGCTGTTTCATGTTCCCGGGTGTCAAGATTTCTGAGGATCTATCCTGATTCCAACATATTGATGCATTTATGAAGAAGGCAAGACAGCGGCTATACTTCATTTCGGAGCTTGGAGACATTTGGTATGTCATCAATTACATTCAACAACTTCTAGAAATGAACAGTAGAGAGCACTCTGACAGGCGACATAACTGTCTGGTGGCTGGGGGTGGGGGTGGGGTGCTACTGCACAGGACCGAAAAAAGCTGCGGAAGGTTACAATTTTAGTCGGCTTCAACTTGGGTACTAGCCTATAAAGAACCCAGGACATCTTCATGGAGCAGTGTCTCAGAAAGGCAGTATCCGTTACTTAGGACCTCCGGCATCCAGGGCATGCCCTTTTCTCACTGGTAAGAGGTACAGAAGCCTAAAGGCACACACTCAGCGATCCTGGAACAGCATCTTACCCTCTACTACCCGATTCCTATGTGGTGATTGAAGTCTTGGACACTAGCTCAGTTTTTAAATATACAGTGGCATGCAAAAGTTTGGGGACACCTGGTCAAAATTTCTGTTACTGTCAATGGCTAAGCAAGTAAAAGACGAACTGATTTCAAAAGGCATAAAGTTGAAGATGACATATTTCTTTAATATTTTAAGCAAGTTACTTTTTTATTTCCATCTTTTACAGTTTCAAAATAACAAAAAAGGATAAGGACCCGAATCAAATGTTTCAGTACCCTGCTTAGTCAGCACTTAGTAACACCTCCTTCGGCAAGTATCACAGCTTGTAAACGCTTTCTGTAGCTAGCTAAGGGTCTTTCAATTCTTGTTTGGGGGATTTTCGCCCATGTTTTCTTGCAAAAGGCTTGTAGTTCTGTGAGATTCATGCGCCGTTTTGCATGCGCTGCTCTTTTGAGGTCTATCCACAGATTCTCGATGATGTTTAGGTTGGGGGACTGTGAGGCCCATGGCAAAACCTTCATCTTGCGCCTCTTTAGGCAGTCCATCATGGATTTTGAGGTGTGTTTAGGATCATTATCCTGTTGCAGAAGCCATCCTCTTTTCACCTTCAGCTTTTTTACAGACGGTGTGATGTTTGCTTCCATAATTTGCTGGTATTTCATTGAATTCATTCTTCCCTCTACCAGTGAAATGTTCCCCGTGCCACTGGCTGCAACACAAGCCCAAATCATGATCGATCCACCCCCGTGCTTAACAGTTGGAGAGGTGTTCTTTTTTTTTAATGAAATTCTGCTCCCTTCTTTCTCCAAACATGCACCACCTTTGCTCATTGCGGGCAAAAAAGTTCTACTTTTATTCCACCAGTCCACAGAACTTGTTTCCAAAATGCATCAGGCTTGTTTAGGTGTTCCTTTTGAAACTTCTTCCGCTGAATTTTGTGGTGAGGGCGCAGGAAAGGTTTTCTTCTGGTGACTCTTCCATGAAGGTCAAATTTGTGCAGGTGTCGCTGCACAGTAGTACAGTGCACCACCAGTCCAGAGTCGCTAAATCCTACTGAAGATCATTTGCAGTCAAACGGGTGTTTTGGTTTGCCTTTCTAGCAATGCTACGAGCAGTTCTCTCGGAAAGTTTTCTTCGTCTTTTAGACCACAGCTTGACCTCCACCTTTCCTGTTAACTGCCATTTCTAAATTGCATTATGAACTGAGGAAAAGTCTACTTGGCATGCTTTGCTATTTTCTTATAGCCTTCCCCTGCGTTCTGGGCATCATTTATTTTAATTTTCAGAGTTCCAGGCAGCTGCTTAGAGCAGCCCATGGCTGCTAATTGTTTGGACAAGGTTTGAGGAGTCAGCGTATTTTTAAAGATTTGAAATTTCCATCACCTGGCCTTTCCTAATGATGACTGTGAACAAGCCATAGCCTTAACAAGCTAATTAAGGTCTGAGACCTCGGTAAAAGTTATCAAAGAGCTCAAATCTCTTGGGGTGCCTAAGCTTTTGGTTGGTGGTCCTTTCCTTTTTTTTTTGCATTCTAAAATTGTACAAAACAAAAACAATACATTAACCTCGCTTAAAATGTTGAAAAACACGTTTCATCGTTAACTTTACGACGTTTGGAGATCAGTTCATCTTCTACTTACCTAACTATTCACAGTAACAGAAATTATGAACAGAGGTGCCCAAACATTTGCATGTTTTGTATAGCATTTCTGTTTTTGAACGATTTTTAGTTTATTCAATTCAGTTATACTCTAATTGATTTACTTTTTTATTTATTATTATTATTTTATTTTTTCTTCTATATTATGTATTGCATTGAACTGCTGCTGCTAAATTAACATATTTCGCGTCACATGCCGGTGATAATAAACGCCATTCCGATTCTGATTGTGATTCTATCACCTGCAGTCTTTCTTTATTTCTGTAAACTGGAAGATAAATCTTCGGCAGTAAAGGAGAAGATTCCGAACAGAGACTACATTGTAATAATTTCACTCAACGTAAATCAGGAGCGTAGATGTTACTACAAGAAGGAATGTTTAAATAGTTCTTCTGAGTTGTAAAATGTGTCTGGATAAATATTTAGTGTGGCGTTATTGGAAAGGCTGTTGGTCGATAGCAGGAAATTTATCGTGTTTGTTGTCCCTCTGCCAGCCCTGTTGCTGTGGGATAATCTGCATTATTTCCGACCTTCAGTATTATGTGTATAAGGGTCATCATTGAGAGTAAGTTTGGCACAGATGCCTGTATGTCGTTCCCACTACTATTATTTCTTTTTTGTAGAAGGCAGAGCGTTCTTGAACGTTTTCCTTTGTCAACGTCTTGCGCCAAAATAAGCAATATCGGGCTATCCGAAATCTCCATTTCTGAGCGTGGAAAGGGAAGCCATTGGGTATATAAATAGTTTTTTTTGAAAAGCACGGGTGGTGTATTTAACTAACTACTCTCTGGCAGATCACTCGTCTGAGTGCTACTGGTACCATGTAACCCAGTACTATGTGTCGCATGGTCGGGTGGTCGGCGACTAAACCGGGTCCCTCACTAGGCCTGCCTGGTGAGGAGAGTGGCTAGACACCCAGGACGAAAAGCAAGACCTGTCAAAGGGTAGATGAACTCTCTCGTATGGTCAACGGGCATCTAGCAAACACGTGCCATGAAGTGCGGAAAGGACATCCCTTGCACCGAAGCTTGGTCTGACTATTCACTGCAACAGAACTTCCCCCAGCCGTCTTGGACCCCACCATGCCACTGAATCCAGGAGGGCATTTCGAGAAGGTGGGACTGGACCTGTGCAAACCCCTCCTCACCTAAAATCCCTTTAAGCACACTCTGGTCCTTTTTGAGGAGTGGGATACCACACCACTAATTGACCGAAAGGAACTATCATTATCCCATGGGATGGATAGCCAGAAAAGAAAGTCATTTAACGATATTTGCTCTTCAAGGTGGCTTGTAAAATGCTTCTCTTCCATTTGAATAATTTGGCAATGAGGCCTTTCTTTTTTTTATCAGACTAAAGCAGTAAATTTGTTTTGTTGGTTCATAATGTGAATTAAATTCCATTCTGATAATTGTTCAGTTAATATATAGTATATATAGTACATATCGGCATATAGTCATTAGAATGTTGTAACAATCCAACACTGAGCAGCAGAGTTCAGCTTTTTAATATTGTTTGTTTAGGCAGGAATTTAATTATTTGGGCGCTTTACAATCTAATTGGACGAAACTTTGGCAACCAAATGAATCATATACCTATCTAAACTTTCGTTACTCCACTGTTAAGAGAAATCGAAACAAAGTCAGGCATTGGGGGTCTTGGTCTCCTACATCAGCGCACTTCCAACCCCCTGATCTCACTCACATTGTCACAAGGACGCAAAAGAGACAGCAGTAACATGTGCGATCTTAGATTGCGACGCACAGAGGAAATCCAGAATACAAATTCTCAACAGTTTCAGAATCATGTATTGTAGAAGAAAGCAAAAAGTCCACCCAAGTTATGAAATCAACTGGTGCTACAAACAATTGAGCATGTGGGTTGCAACGGAATCTTAGCCTTTTACAACTATTCTCACGTCTGGTCTCACTGGATATTAACAGCAGCATGAATATCACCATGCATGTTTAATTCAGCCTGACTGCTTAGCGACATGTCTGATAACATTTTTTTTATTAAGCGAAGTGAATGCGAATTAATCCACAAAAAACATCAGATATAAATTCGCCCGCACTGTAAAAAGAAAACAATATTGATTAACATTTATGACTTAGAAATAGGTAAAGAAAATTACCCCGAATGTGTCAGTTTCATAGGACGTCGTCGAGAGTGAGTCAATATTTACAATGGGAAACATCCTGTGTCTTGGGATGCACAGATGGTCACTGGTTGTGTCTGTGTCAGTGTTTACAAGAGGTCACCAGGACACTGTCAGAATTTATCTGAACTTGGTATTCACAGACAATAAGCTCACAACGTTTCTTCCAAACCCTGATTTGTTTCCCCTTTGCAAATACTGTTCGACTTGTTGGGTTCTTCCAGCCGTTTTTCTTTTCATGTTGCAGATTCTCCAGTGCCCTGTGTCACTCTTTTTTTTTAAGTCACTCTAATTCTGCCCGCTCGTATATCGAAATCTTTCCCCCTTCTGTCTATGATCGGTTAACGTGCTGGCTGTGGTGATCCTGTCCCGTGGAAAGTGCGGCCTATTTGGTCGTTCTTCTCTCGGCCGTAGACGTGAACAGAATAATCGGTGTTTATTTTACAGCTAGCTTCCTCTCCATTACACCTCCGTGTAAACTCAAAACTTCCCGCTTTTACTCTGCCAAGGACATTTCAATTTGGTTAACAGTCGCTTTCATCTTTGATCGATTTGTGGCAAATTACCTGCGAAAACTGACAAGCAAATTCTACATGCAAAAGAGTGCGGGGGCGGTTATTGGGACTGTGTTTGTTCTAAGTTGCTTACGAAACATTCCATAGAGTTTTGCACTGGGACTTTTGTTCTCTGTTGACAGTACACCTTGGCATTGCATCTTCAACGGAATTATTCCTCTTCAGAACCATGGCGCGCCTTTTCATTTCTTAACTATACTCTAATCCCGTTTCTTCTATTAATATTGATTTTATTGTCCAATCTAATGATGGCGATACAGATCTTTGTCCCAAAATCGTCCGAAAGGCTCTCCATTCCAAGATATGAGGTGAAGCGCAGAAAAATCTCGAGGTGGAAAATCGGAAAACGTCAATTATTTTGCTGCTCACTTTATCAGGAAGTTTCACCCTCGTGTGGATGACTTCTGTTGGGCATTATCCATTTCTTCAAATTCCCAACGCGTACAATTACACGGGTAACGGTGACACTGTTCATATCCTCCAAAAAGCTGCATGCATATAACTTTTCTGAGCTGCTGCACAAACGCGTATATTTACACCATAACACAGGCTAGGTTCAGAAATTTGTTGGAAACATTGGTGGAATACCTACTGGACATAATTACACAACTGAATAAATAGTGAGAAAAAGATCAATATTGAATATATTTAAGTTCATTTATATGGTGTACGTAAAAAAAAAGTCTGATAGATGATGCAGAGAATGATGACATTCATTTCCATCTCACTTCTTTGGTCGCCATTATGTATTCATTTATTAGATTATCCGATTCCTAATTAATTAAAATCAAGAGAACATTGAAACCGTATGTTGTTAATAAGTTCGGTAGACTTAATAGACCACATTAATGAGGGCTGTAACGAAGATGGTAGTCACAGTACTAGGTACTTAATAATGGGTGTTCTCAGGAGGTCCCAGGGCGTACTTGCAGTGTGTTGAAGTGAGTGTGTCTTAATTTTCAAGGGCTCAGTGTGCGTGTGTGTGTGTCAATAGTTATACCCTTTTCCGAGGTGTGTTTCGGTGTATACAAGATGACTCTGTGCAGTGAACAGAGTGACGACACTTGCAGGGTGGCCCGTATGTGTCAGTATTTAGTGGGTCCCGTCTGGATGTGCATATTTATAAAGTTCTCGAGTGTACATTAGTATTTGCAGGTGTCAACAAGAGGCTCTCAATATTTCTTTTGGTCAGTGAAAATGTTCTTGTATTGACTGGTTGATACCGATGGTGCGTTAGAATTTAACTGAAATTACTGTCCGGAGTATACTTGATATTTTCCAGCCTCATTGTTACAATGAAACAACATGCCTTCCTTATCTTAACTTGTTTCGGCCGGATACTCCGCTGGAAATAAAGACCTGGTGAGGGACTGGTCACACGATGTTGAATCGTAAGGATGATTTTTTTTTTTGGTAGCGAGTGCACTAGTAATATTCCGGATATACTATTTGTGTTTCTGAGTCTTTGCTCTTTTCTCCGGGCTTGATGAAGCGCTGTGGATTCACAGGACTCGGCTTGTTTGCTTGTTTTCTTGCTCCTTTCTTTCCTTCATTTGTTTATTCTGACAGTGAAGTACATGTTGGTCAACAAACGCACCTCGCACTGAAACGCACTTTGCTCCCAGGCTGAAGGATATGTTTAGCCTAATGGGCCGGGGATGTCTTCTTGCTCCGCAATTCACTTCGCATGTACTTGTAATGGTACTTACATTTATGGGACGACCTTTGCAAGCTTTCAGGCGTAATTGAAACCGTGAATTATAGGTTTATACTTCTTCCTCTACTATTCAAGGTGTAATATTGTGCCTATTATGCATCTCAGTGTATAATTTGTCAAATGTGAACTGAGCATGCATTTCCTTTGGACAACGTTACCGGGAATTGTATTGATTTCTAAGTGTACATAACATGCTATTGCTACACAGGTTGCTTCGCCCTTGTACCTTTCGATCAATGGATTTAATTAATGAACTTATTAAGATTAATTAAAAGGAAGTTTTCATGATGAGCAACATATGCGTGACTAAATCGAAGATATCCAATGCTGAAAGACAACAATATTCCATTGAACCAATGTCATTGTACGTAACAGTGAAGAAGGATTGATGGTGTTGGGTTGTGTTGTATATTGTAAAATGCCTATCAATTTGATCTGATAATCAAAGTTCGTTTATGTCGCAATATATTTTTTTTTCCTTTTCTGTGAAAACTTTATTTCTGAATAAAATGGGTTAGATCGGAAAGCAAAATCAACAAACCTCGAAGGCAATTGAAGTATGGTTGCCCTCCATAAACACGTCATGAACGGCAGCGGTACAAGAAAGCAACACGTCACACTTTCACAGGGGAAACTACGGATGGATAACTTCACATGGGTTTGAACAAGTGAAACACGGTTACATAGTTATTTTCTATGCCATCTCTGAAGTAAAATTTAATATCTGTATATCATTAAATTTGCGATTCCCATTCATAATGAAATCCATTGAGAAATATATAGTGTACTTCAATCTCAATTTTAGTGCCGTTATTAGCAGCTGGCACTTATTTGCGTGTGCTGACGTTAACGTGCATTGCCACAGGATAAAAGTTCGGATGGAATAATAATTTTCAGCTACCCGTGCGGGCAATATATTTGGACACTTTAGAAGCCAGATTCTTCATCTGAAGGATACCAAAAATAAGCCGGGGAATCGAGTAATCAGGTTGTCATTAGTCGTGCAGGGTCCTGTTTGATTTATCAACTCCTGGCAGTCGTTGAATATACAACAGCTTGGTCGGCATTCTCTTGTCGATTTCTGTCCGGCTGTTGTGCACTGTCGGGAAAAGAGATGACAAGATATTGGCAGCCTCCGTCCTCGTTGTTCATCTATGAAATAAGCAAAAGAGTGTTCAGACTCAAGGTGATGTTAGATAAACCACTTTCGTTCCGGAATGAATATAACAGAATAACAGAGCCCTTTTCGGCTCTGCCCCAATACTCGTGAACGCTTTAAACTAAGTTCTAAGTTCTCGAGTGAGCAATGCTGCATCAATACAATCATAAAGGAAATCTGAACTTAACCACGAAGGAGGGTGACTTTACCCATGCTATGACCCTACCTTTGTCATTCTTAATACACATTTTTAAGGACTCTCTGTACATCCCCACCCTGGAATGAATTGGTTTATCTCCCGGTCCGCCGATTTCCACTCAGCCAAAATAATTACGGAATAGGTTAATTCGTCATTATAAATTGTCCGGTGATTAAGTTAGGGTTAACTGCGGTAGTCAAGGGTTCCTAGGGCGGCGGGGCTCGAGTGACGGGGAGGGCCCACTCCGAGCTGTATCACTAAATAGATAAATAGACTGATAACTCTAGACTGGGCCCTCAGTACAATGTATGAAATATATTGAATGAGCGCGTCCCGATAGTCATTTAAGACAAACAACCAGGTTAACCGAATGCTATCTTATTCAATCACAATGTAGCGTTGATCATCCATACAGTCCCTTCTTCATCGGTTAATTTGCAGAAAAAAGAACCCTCCCGTAACAAATGGGGAAGTAAATACTCAAAACAATAGTTGCTTAATACAAAATTAAGCTTTGATTTGAATTGTGCCAAGTGTGCCATACAGTTTGAATAATAATTTATATATTTAGAAAATTGTTTCAGAAAATACAGTGGCATGCATATATTTGGCCAACCTGGTCAAAATTTCTGTTACTGTGAATAGCTAAGAGAGTAAATTATGAACTGATTTACAAAAGGCATAAAGTTAAAGATGACACATTACTTTAATATTTTAAGCAAGAAAACTTGTTTATTTCCATTCTTTACATTTTCAAAATAACAAAAAAGGAAAAGGGCTCGAGCCAAAAGTTTGGGCACTCTGCATGGCACTACTTAGTAACACCCCCTTTGGCAAGTATCACAGTTTATAGACCCTTTTTGTAGCCTGCTAAAGGTCTTTCCACTCTTGTCTGGGGGATTTTTGCCCATTTTTCCTTGCAAACGGCTCCTAGTTCTGTGACATTCTTGGGCCGTCTTGCGGGCACTGCTCTTTTGAGGTCTATCCACAGATTCTCGATGATGTTTAGGTCGGAGTCTGTGAGCCCCATGGCAAAACCTGCAGCTTGCGCCTCTTGAGGTAGTCCATTGTGGATCTGGAGGTGTGTTTAGGATCATTATCCTGTTGTAGAAGGCATCCTCTTTTCATTTTCGGCTTTTTGTACAGACGGTGTGATGTTTGCTTCTAGAATTTGCTGGTATTTAATTGAATTCATTCTTCTCCTTAACAGAAAATTGTCCCCGTACCTCTGGCTGCAACACAAGCCCAAAGCATGATCGATCAACGACGTAGAGGTCTTCTTTTCATGAAATTCTGCAACCCTTTTTCTTCAAACATACCTTTGCTCATTGCGGCCAAGAAGTTCTATTTTAACTTCATTCCACAGGACTTGTTTCCAAAATGCATCAGCCCTGTTTAGATGTTCCTTTGAAACTTTTGAATATAACTTTTTGGCTGCAGTGAGCAAAGGTATGTTTGTAGAAAAATGGGTGCAAAATATCATGAAAAGAACACTTCTCTAGCTGTTAAACACGGGGGAGGATCGATAATGCCTTAGGCTTGCGTTGCAGCCAGTGGCACGGGGAACACTTACTGGTCGAGGGAAGAATGAATTCGGTTAAGTACCAGCAAATTCTGGAAGCAAACACCACACTGTCTGTAAAAACACGGAAGATGAAAAGAGGATGCCCTCTACAACAGGATGATAAACCTAAACACACCTCAAGATCCACAATGGACTACCTTAAGAGGCGCAAGCTGAAGGTTGTGCCATGGCCCTCACAGTCCCCTGACCTGAACATCACTGACAATCTGTTGATAGACCTCAAAAGAGCAGTGCATGCAGGACGGCCCAAGAATGTCACAGAGCTAGAGGCTTTTTTCAAGGAAGAATGGGCGAAATCCCCCACACAGGAATTGAAAGACTCTTAGCTTGCTGCAAAACGTGTTTACAAGCTGTGATACTTGCCAAAGGGGGTTTTACTAAGTACTGTCATGCAGGGTGCCCAAACTTTTGCTTCAGGCACTTTTCCTTTATGTTATCTTGAAACTGTAAAAGATGAAAACAAACAAATAATAATAAAAAAAAACTTTCTTCTTCAAAATATTAAAGAAATGTGTCATCTTTAACTTTATGTCATTTGGAAATCAGTTCATCTTTTACGCGCTTGGCTATTCATAGTAACATAAATTATGACCAGAGGTGCCCAAACGTTTGCATGCCACTGTATGTGTGCTTGCATAGAAAGGAATAAAGCAGAAAAAAAAGATATTTTTACATGTATATACTTCGCACAGAGGTATTGATATAAGTATTTCAATGCAAAACTTGGGCACCCCGGTCAGAATTGCTTTTACTGTGAATAGCTGAACAAATAAAAGATGAACTGATTTCCAAAAAGCATAAAGTTAAAGGTGACACATTTCTTTAATATCTTAAGCAAAAAAAACCTTTTTTTTATTTTCATCTTTTACTGTTTCAAAATAACAAAAAAAAAAGGAAAACGGCCCGAAGTAAATGTTTGGGCTCCCTTGCATGGTCAGTACTTAGTAACAGCCCCTTTGACAAGTGTTACAGTTTGAAAACGCTTTCTCTAGCCAGCTATGAGTCTTTTAGTTCTTGTTTGGGGGATTATCGCCCTTGCAAAAGGTTTCTAGTTCTGTGAGATTCTTGGGTCGTCTTGTATGCTTTTGAGGTCTATCCACAGATTCTAGATGATGTTCAGGTCAGGGGACTGTGAGGGCCATGGCAAAACGTTCAGCGTGCCCCTCATGAGGTAGTCCACTGTGGATTTTGAGGTGTGTTTAGGTTCAGTATCTTGATGTAGAAGCTATTCTCTTTTCATCTTCGTCTCTTTCACAGATGTTGTAATGTTTGCTTCCAGAATGTGCAGGTATTTCATTGAATTCATTCTTCTCTCTACCAGTAAATGTTCCCCGTACCATTGGCTGCGACACAGGCCCAAAGAATGATCGATCCACCCCTGTGATTTACAGTTGGAGAGGAATTCTTCTTCATGAAATTCTGCACCCTTTTTTTCTCCAAATCATACCTTTGCTCATTGCTGCCAAAAAGTTCTATTTTAACTTCAGCAGTCCATAGGACTTGTTTCAAAAATGCACCAGCTTTGTTTAGGTGTTCTTTTGAAGCTTTTGAATAGAACTTTTTCTGGAAGCAAACCGCACACCGTCTGTAGAAAAGCCGAAGATGAAAAGAGAATGGCTTCTAGAACAGGATAATGTATAATGGACTACCCCAAGAGGCGCAAGCAAAGGGTTTTGCTATGGCCCTCACAGTCCCGTGACCTGAACATAATCGAGAATCTGTGGTTACACCTCAAAATAGCAGTTCATGCAAGATGACCCAAGAATGTCACAGAACTAAAAAGCCTTTTGCAAGGAAGAATAGGCAAAAATTCCCCATCAAGAATTGAAAGACTCTTAGCTGGCTACAGAAAGTGTTTACAAGCTGTGATACTTGCCAAAAGGGGTGTTACTAAGTGCTGGCTATCCAGGGTACCCAAACGTTTGCTTCGGGTCCTTTTCCTTTTTTATTATTTTGAAAAAATATTTTTACAATTATTTTTATTATTGTAAAAGCTGGAAATTAAAAAAAAATATTCTTGCTTAAATATTAGAGAAATATGTCATGTTTAACTTTATACCTTTTGGAAATCAGTTCATCTTTTACTTACTTAGCTATTCATGATAATAGAAATTTTGACCAGGGGTGCCCAAACTTTTGTATGCCACTGTATATACTTATGAACAGAGGTAAGGCTACTCACATTAGATCTATCCCTTTCGTTGACAATTTGCCATTCTGTTGGAATATGCGGAAAAGTAAAAAAAAATCATCACTGCTTCACATCATGCAAGTACTTTTGGCGCTGCTAAATGACTGAAAAGTAAAAGCTGCTCATTCACGAACAGGGTTACCAAATGTTTTATATACCATGCACCACTATTATTAACTAAAAGGTTATAGGTCCTCACGTTGGCAGCATCTGAATTAGATAAATTATAATCATTATGTGTTGTGCTGTAGGCGATCCTGGTCTTTTCACCATGATTGTTATTGGCAGTTCTTTCAACAGAAATGGTTTTTCATTTGGCTTCTTCTGGGCAGTGTCTTGACAAGAAGGGTGACAATAAGTATTATTGATACTTTTCAGAGATTGTTTAAACCACAGCCCTGCTCACATAACCAGGACATGATGTGGACCAGCTGCTGGTACAACCATTCACCAACTCTTACCATGGCTTAACCCTGACCCTGATCTTTGGGCGAAGCAGGTTCTACTCTTTGCCTAAAGGCGACTTGAAGGCTAGCGGAAGGAAGGAATGCCTTATACCTCATTTTATTGAGGTGTATCTTTACCACGCCACCCAGAGAGCAATATATTTTGCAATGCATGGAAAATGTCAAAAGCGAGTTAAAGACAATGAATCGTGTCCCGTATTCCTTTCGGTTTTGCATTCGTTCCATATGTTAAATACATTTCAATGTAAGCCCTCACACATAAATTGTTGGAGACATGTGTCGGTATTTCAGTGGAGTAAAGGAAATTACAGTGGCATGAGAGAGGAACTAGCCAAAGTTGACTGGAAAGAGACACTGGCGGGAAAGACAGCAGAGCAGCAGTGGCTGGAGTTTATGCGAGGAATGAGGAATGTGCAAGACAGGTATATTCCAAAAAAGAAGAAATTTTCGAGTGGAAAAAGGATGCAACCGTGGTTGACAAGAAAAGTCAAAGCCAAAGTTAAAGCAAAAGAGTGGGCATACAAGGAAGCAAAAATTAGTGGGAAGAGAGAGGATTGGGAAGTTTTTACAACCTTACAAAAGGAAACTAAGAAGGTCATTAAGAGAGAAAAGATTAACTATGAAAGGAAGCTAGCAAATAATATCGAAGACGATACTAAAAGCCTTTTCAAGTATATAAAGAGTAAAAGACAGGTGAGAGTAGATATAGGACCGATAGAAAATGATGCTGGAGAAATTGTAATGGGAGATGAGGAGATGGCAGAAGAACTGAACAAGTATTTTCATCAGTCTTCACTGAGGAAGACAGCAGTATACCGGACACTCAGGGGTGGCAGGGAAGAGAAGTGTGCACAGTCACAATTACGACAGAGAATGTATTCAGGATGCTGAATAGGCTAAAGGTAGATAAATCTCCTGGACCAGATGGAATGCACCCTCGTGTTCTGAAGGAAGTAGCTGTGGAGATTACGGAGGCATTACCGATGATCTTTCAAAAGTCGGTAGATTCTGGCATGGTGCTGGAGGACTGGAAGATTGCAAATGTCACTCCGCTATTTAGGAAGGGGGCAAGGAAGCAAAAAGGAAATTATAGACCTGTTAGCTTGACATCCGTGGTTGGGAAGTTGTTGGAATCGATTGTCAATGATGAGGTTACAGAGTACCTGGAGGCATACGACAAGATAGGCAGAACTCAGCATGGATTCCTTAAAGGAAAATCCTGCCTCACAAACCTATTACAATTTTTTTGAGGGTATTACAAGTAGGCTAGACAAGGGAGATGCAGTGGATGTTGTATATTTGGATTTTCAGAAGACCTTTGACAAGGTGCCACACATGAGGCTACCTCATGTGATAAGAACCCATGGAATTACGGGAAAGTTACATACGTGGATAGAGTGTTGGCTGATTGGCAGGAAACAGAGTGTGGGAATAAAGGGATCCTATTCTGGTTGGCTGCCGTTTACCAGTGGTGTTCCACAGGGGTCCGTGTTGGGGCCGCTTCTTTTTACATTGCACATCAACGATTTGGATTATGGAATAGGTGGCTTTGTGGCTAAGTTTGCTGATGATACGAAGATGGGTGGAGGGGCCGGTAGTGCTGAGGAAATGGAGAGTCTGCGGAGAGACTTGGATAGATTGGAAAAATGGGCAAAGAAGTGGGAAATGAATACAATGTTGGAAAGCGTATGGTTATGCACTTTGGCAGAAGAAATAAACGCGCAGACTATTATTTAAATGGGGAAAGCATTCAAAGTTCTGAGATGCATTGGGACTTAGGAGTCCTCGTACAGGATACCCTTAAGGTTAACCTCCAGGTTGTGTCAGTGGTGAAGAAGGCGAATGCAATGTTGGCATTAATTTCTAGAGGAATAGAGTATAGGAGCAGGGATGTGACGTTGAGGCTCTATAAGGCGCTGGTGAGACCTCACTTGGAGTACTGTGGGTAGTTTTGGTCTCCTTATTTGAGAAAGGATGTGCTGACATTGGAGAGGGTACAGAGAAGATTCACTAGAATGATTCCAGGAATGAGAGGGTTAACATATGAGGGACATTTTTTTGTCCGCTCTTGGACTGTATTCCTTGGAGTTTAGAAGAATGAGGGGAGATCTTAAAGAAACATTTCGAATGTTGAAAGGCAATGACAGAGTGGATGTGGCAAAGCTGTTTCCCATGATAGCGGGTATGGTATGAGAGGGCATTACGTAAGGATTGATGGGCGCGCATTCAGAACAGAAATGCAAAGATTTTTTTTTAGTCAGAGGGTGGTGAATCTATGGAATTTGTTGCCACGGGCAGCAGTGGAGGCCAAGTCATTGGTTGTATTTAAGGCAGAGATTGATAGGTATCTGAGTAGCCAGGGCATCAAAGGTTATGGTGAGAAGGCAAGAGAGCGGGACTAAATAGGAGAAAATGGATCAGCTCATGATAAATTCGCGGAGCAGACTCGATGGGCCGAATGGCCTACTTCTGCTCCTTTGTCTTATGGTCTTATGGTCTTATTTATGCAAGGTATCGATCCAAAACCTCAACTATTTACGCTTTTCCATAGATGCGGCCTGGCATGCTGAATTTCCTAACCATTTTGTGTGAGTTGCTTGGATTTCCAGGAACTGCATTTTTTTTTCGTGTTAATGTAACCTCTGTCTACATAAGATGCATGCAATTTCTGAGATATGCAGAACAGATTTATTTGTTTAGAGCAATATATTTATTATATATGTCATGGAGATTAGGATTTGAACAAGGTTTTAATTATTTTTTTTCCATTGTTTTAGCGTAGAGAAAGATGTAATGCCCTGCAGTTGGGAAATTTATATGACGTGTGGTGTGTGGTTTCACTCTTTCTCGAAGATGCTCCGTATTAAACTTAAGGCGGAGATAGTGGTCTGAAAGGGTTTTAAGGTAGACATATGTCCACTGACTATCCAGGTACACAGTGCAACTCAGTGTAAGGCTGGGGGAAAAATTGCTGAAACCCTAGCTGAGATATTTGAATCGTTACTAGCCATGGTTGAACTATCAATACGTCGAAAAGTAGTGAATGTTATTCTTAAATATTATAAGGAGTGGAGAAAAAAGGGAACTATAGACCAATAAACCTAATATTGAGATAAGTTGCTGGGGAGAAGTCTAATGGTTATGATGTTGGCAAGACAAGGATTAATGATGGGTATTCAGTACGGCTTTGATCGTGGGTAGTATTGTGTGACCAACGACAAAGTTTTCTTGATGATTCGACCAAAAAGGTCTGCAATAGAAACACGGTATATGTGGGTCATAAGGACTTTTTAAAGTCTTTGATAAATCTCTACATGGTAGACATTTCTGGAACGTTTGATTCCATTGGAATCATGGATAGATGGCTAATTCAGTACACATTCAACTTGATCGCAGGAAGCGAAGGGTGATGGTGAAAAGTATTTTTCTTGGACTGGAGACCACTAAGTAGCAGTGTGTCTCAGGGTCCGTGCTGGCCTATAGTTTTAGTTCATCTATGTCAGGGATTTGAATAAAAAGGCTTGGCGTGTACGTATGCAGATGACACTAATATAAGCAGCTAACTGAACAACGAGAAAGGTTATCAAAAGTACAGAATAATCTTGATCAACTGAAAAGGGGTTGAAGAATGGCGAATTGATTTTAATTCTGATGAGAATTAGATTTAGGACATTGAAATCTGTATCTATCTATCTATACACATATATATCTTACGTACACATACATGCATACACTGAGACACACACACACACACACACACACACACACACGATTAATATAGAAAGAGTGCAGGAAGGAATTACAGGGAAGTTTACTAGTGGGCGGGGTGATAGGCGGAGTGTGAAAGGCAGACAGTCTTAGACTTTGTTCTTTGGAGCAAATGAACCAGTGATCTTACAGAGATATATAATTTTCAGATGTATAGAAAGTGGGAATGTATTAAGCTTTTTTCCAGGTTGGGGGATCAAAACTAGATTGTTTGATTCAATTGGTTAGGCTCAGGTTCAAAAGAAAAAAAAACAATAATTGAACCTTACGGGGAACAAAAGATCTTTACACAGAATATGGTATTTAAATCGAAATAGCTGCGATAGGAAATGGCCGGACAATAACAATAGGCTAACGGTATTTTAAGCCGGTACACGGTAGGAAGTATTATTTGAAAATATGGGCCAAAAGTTTGCATATGTGCAAGCATGCACGGGGCATGCTTCTGTGCAGTCCAGCTTTTTGTCTCTAAAATTAAGTACTATAAAATTATTTTATTCCTCTATTTTAATCAAAGCTTTTATAATCACTGAGAACGTATCAGGTATACAGAAAAGAAAGATTATGTTGTTTGGAAGCAGTCGGCGGGAGAAATCATCTAGAAACAAAACAGTTACGCTTTTGTTTTGCACGTTGCCTGCATGATTTACTTCGCTGAAATAGCGAGCCGTTGCTATATAACCGGATGTTCATTCGAAATCGACCCTCCATCATATGGACGGAATGTTTATAATAGTATAGGGTTTACTTAACATTATTGTTGATTGTTACAGTCCTCAGATGTTTACTCGATTAGTACTTAAACGGCTGTTTATATCAGTCTAATGAGATCACAGCAACAGAAAAGGAAAAATAGCGCATACCAAATAGTGCTGGAATATAGCAGGAGAGGCAACATCTAAGGGGAGAAATAGACAACTTATACCTCGGGACGAGACACTTCATTATGACCAGAAGGGGAAAGTGGGGAAAGCCAAAATAAGATGTCGGGGAGGTGGAGCATTACACGCTGGAGGGTGATATGCAAGATCAGATGAAAGGGGAGATGGGTGTCGAAGGGGAATGATAGTAAAGCTGGAATACGATAAGTGGAAGAGTTAGTGCAGTCTTACTTTAGAACGAGCAACTAGAAACAAGATTTTGAAACGAAAGTATGATTCACAGTGATTCGTCCACACCCGAAGTTTTTTCATACCTGATATTCGTGAAAGCCAAATTCGCAGGTCTACCTTGTAGAATGAGAACATAAGTATCAATGTGAAGGAATTATATTTTTCAATCAATATTATATCAAAAATATAACACGGCGTTGGAGGTGGAGTTAAGATGGAGCTAAACGGAGAGTCCTTTGCTTTCATCTTCGGAAACAGCTGCATTTCTATCTTTAATATCCTTTTAAGACCCTGACCTGCAGTTACACGCAGACTTCGGTTCTTTGCGGAAATGGGACCTGTTCTCCGGGTTTCAGGATCGGCCGTTGTTATTCAACGTGCCAAGGGTTCAGCCTAAGAGTTTTGCTCGAAGTCAGAAACCTAAGATCTCGAGGCTCTGGAAACCGCCGAGTCGAGGATCGGTGTCACGACAGGAGATTCGTCAGTCGTCGGGGAGGTCGGAAAATCTCTCCCTGTGGGCCCGGCAACTCGATATTTTTGCGATCTTCGGGCAAAGAGCTCGAAAAAAGACAGGGAACGAACTTTTTAACATCGTAAACCAGCGGGTTGTTGTTATGTCTCCCGCTCGGTGTGAAAATGGGGGTCGCTTCCCTCTCTCTTATTAGGGAGAGAGAGAACCACTGGTTTGTCGAATGCCGGATGAAATGCGATAGATTTTGGGGTAACTGAAAGGTCTGTGTCTTTGCTATCGCCAGGCTCACGCTTGTGCTCTGTAGCGGGCGTGCTTTTTTTGCTGGGGGCTGAGGTGGGATTGTTGCTTGCTGCCGTTTACACGCGGCTGGGAGGGGAGTTGAGGGGTAGGACTTCGGGGTTGTCACGTTTAACTCTCGTTCATTCTTTGGGGCACTTCTCTGTTTTCGTGAATGTTAGCGGAGACCGAACATTTCAGGATGTATCTTGTATATCAATTTCTCTGAAATTAAATTGGACCTTTGAACCTTTATAAATGCACTGCCATTAATGACTTGCAATGTGTGCATTTTACCTGCCCTGGAGGTCCTCCTCTTGTTGACGAAAACAAAGACTAAAACGAACCCGAAGAAACAAATTGCAGCGGCAATTATTATCAGCAGATAACCTGACGTCGCACATTCAAAGCTATCCTCACCTATGGTATAAAGAGAAGAAATGTTAACAATTATGTGCTGGATTTTTTCTTTGAGCAGAACATCTAACATGTTCACGAACAATAGCGTTTTTTAAAGTCTCATCATAAGAAGTCCTCATTAGGATTCTAATCACATAGTTGGACGGGCGCTTAAATCTACTATGTCAAGCTTTTAGAATTAGGACATAAACATCGAACGTAGTACCAGTTATCCCTCCATCAAAGAGATATACACAGAAAAGTGCCGGAAAGAAATCTGGTAACATCATAAAGGATCCACTCACAATGCGGATGAACTGTTTGTCCTACCCCTTCAGGGAAGGGATTATATAGCATCCCCGCCAGGAGAACAGACTCAAAAAATATTTACTTCATCCAGGCCGTCAAGATTGAGCAACACCCCCACCAATAAACCCATCGTACTATAATCCCCACCGCCACTATTTAATCTTTTCCTGACAGAATTACCTTATGCTAAGATACCAGTGTAGCTAGCTTCATTTTATATACGTAGTGTCAATCTATATGTCCATAAGCTAATCATATGTATTTATATTTATTGTGTTTTCATGCATATTATGTTTTTGATACTGCTGCACGATAATTCATAACAATCGTAACGTTCTCTGTGGAGCTGTGAACAAAGGTATGACAATGTACAGTATTGAATATTGAAATTCCGAAGCTTCAGGTAAACAATGCAAGTTGATCACCGACTCCTTCTAAGTTATAGACTCCAACATAGGCTGCATGCTGGTGAACCTTTCTGTACCTATTTATCAAAGCCGCCCATTAGCATGACAATCTCAATTGCGAACAGCACCCCAAGTGTGTCGGAACCAAAGACGACTTTTCGACTTCAAGATCTGTAACATGACTTCCTTTCTTTTTTCACGATTTTCGGCCAACAGAGGCAAGTATTGTGGACAGGAAAATCACTATGAAGACTCGTGGCTTCTAATTGCAAATCACTATAGACTTGTTGTGTAACTAGTAAACTGGTGTATCATATCTCCATCGTGAGCTGTAGGGTTCGCCACGATTTACCCGGTTGCGCATGAGTTACTTCGAAGTGCTCCGGTTATCTTCGAGATCCCAGCGACACGTTTTCTTTACTAAGCAATGTAGGGTGTATGGTGTTTCCAGGGAGGAATAGGACCTCTGCTGAAGGGACATCGTGTCCACCTGGGACAGATCACTCACGTTTGGGCCACACCGGAAACTCAACTCTCACCTGTGTCTCCAAGCAGCTGTTTGCATGTAGCTGAACCCACACCCGGTACACCGCATCGACAGACAGACTAAAGCACATACGAGAAGCCGGCGGGCCTCATGCACTGGTGTGAATGGGATATGCATGTCCCAGCGCGTGAAGTTATCTGCTGTGGATTATCCGGAAGGTATAAGCAGTTAGATCTAAAAACCAGGAAGGCGATTCTGCAACGCGCCCTGGGAAGCGATAGGCATGGTAAGGCATAGAAGTCTCAGCTATCCACTGCAGACAAAGAGGAATTCAGTTTGTTAAGACTACTCGGACCATTGGACCCGAATTTGCAATGTTGAGGGAAAGGAACTGTCCCCGTACAACGGCTTTTTCACTTTAACCTTCAC
Source organism: Mobula hypostoma (assembly GCF_963921235.1). Lineage (NCBI taxonomy): Eukaryota > Metazoa > Chordata > Chondrichthyes > Myliobatiformes > Myliobatidae > Mobula > Mobula hypostoma. The sequence continues at coordinate 117,417,322 of NC_086104.1, forward strand.
CGGCAAAGATCTCCTGCCATTGTTGAATAGTACGGACAGCCAATACTAACCAATGGTAGGAACTACAAGAGCAACGAATCTGCGACATGGTCAGAATAATACAGCAATCATATATACATGGCATGATTAATATGTTCATGTGCATTGATGCCAATGACCATACTCACCAAGCATAGTCCGCTCAGCTTTGTGCCTGCTAATACTATTGCGAACTGTGCAGGTGTAAGTCCCACAGTCTGAGTTGGAGAAGTTATGAATCGATATGCTGCTATTGTCTTTCGTTAACATGTATCTCTGGCTAAGCGTCAATCGTTGCCCGTCCTTCTCCCAGAAATACTGCGGTAAGCTTCCTTCTGTTATGTTGCAAGTTATGGTCAAACTGCGATGGATACTTGAGTTAACCCGGCCGACCACAATAGTTGGAAGCGAAACTGGAACTAATAAGAAGCAATTATCGTTACTATTCCGCTCTTTAGTTACAGCCTAAAAACAGTTGTTGTTCTTTTGTCCTGGAGTCTTATATGAAACCCTTAACTTACAGACATCATTACAGTAGTGTTTATTTGGTGAAAATTGGACACATTTGTTTATTTCTGTATGCAAAAATGCCCAGTAGTTGAGTTGAACTGGAGAGTGTCAATGCAATGTCCTCTTCCCTTGAACAAGTGCCTTCCTTTTCCAAACTCCCGTAACCTGAGAAAGTGCTGTGACTGTTCTACGCCCCTCCTGATTGATTTTATATTGAATTTTCTCGTCAACCACAGCTTCCTATGCTCCAAGGAATGAAGTCCTGTCCTATCCAGACTTTTCCTATTACGCGCACTCTCCAGTCTTGTGATTCTTTTTCTGCACATTGACCACCTTGATGGCTTCGTTCGCACAGCTGGGCAATCAGAAATTTGAACGACAGCACAATAACAAAATGATAAATTTATGACAAATCTAAAAGTCGGTCGTAAAATTAGACACAATGACAAAGTGACAGGAAACAATATACTTACCCAGAATATCGAGGTAGATGATTTTGGTTTCGAGCCGCCCATTACTGAAAAGAACTTCAGCCCGATACACCCCGCTGTCATTGCCCAAGAGGCCGGAGAGTCTTAAAGAACAATCGGGGAAACAATGTACTCGGCTTTCTTGCTGCTTGTACACTTGACAAATATTTTGGTTAGGAATGCACTTTAGAAATGCATGCTTCCCTTTCTCCCAACTTATTTCACGTACTTCCTCTCCTGAGGCACGGTGAATGTGGAATAAAACCGATTCACCCAGTATTCCGATCAGGTGATCTTCACGTGCTCCGATTACAACCTGTTTGACTGTTAGAGGATCAGAAACATATCGTGATACAGTTGAGGAATGAGAATAATGGGGCTTGAGATACCAATATATAACAAAGGACACAGTAACCAGAAATCTATAGGGTAAATGATAATTGATATAATTACTAGCATTTAAAATCACACGTAGAAACTCAGAATAACTTTTCGCAACATTTCTTCAGCATACACTCGAAACAGATCAAATCTAGTGCAAACATTCAACGTCTCCTATAATGATAAGGTAGACTCTCATCCTCATATTCTATATTGTTACGTTTTTCAAAGTTATTATTGGACGGCGTTTCAATTTCTCTAACCAACAATTTATTCTCAATTCGGTTATAGGTTTTTCCTTGTGCTTCCTCCATGCACAGTTGCAATGTTCACGGATGGTACACGAAACAACGATTTTTCACAGTACTTCTCTATATGTGACCATAATTATACACCAATTAAGATTCACCAGTTTCTGCAATATCAGTCGGATATCAGGCTAAGCAGCGAGATCATGACTTTTCTTATCTCGGCCTCCACTACACTCTCAAACCGTTTCCCAATATCTTGGACCAAAATGGACCAAATGAGCTCTGCAACAATAAACATACAGAATTATTTGGCCATCGTAGCACTCAGTGGTCACGAGTTCCGGACTGGTGATCTTATGAGGGATGGAAATAGAAATGCTCTGCAAAATGATGTCCTCACATGTCACAGTTTCTAAAGTTCGTGGGCGCTCTTGGTGCTGTGGTTATTTCCACGGCTCGTATATGGCCACGTTTCTGTCTCTTCGCACACTTTGAAGCTTTTAAAACAGGATATACTGCAAGTACACTCATGAATTCGTGGACAAATTATGTTCTCAAAACATCTGATTGCATCTTCATGTTTGCAGAACATACCACCATAATGAGGTACCTCTCTGTTAGAAGGAGATTTAGAGATTAGTAATATGGTCTCATAAGAATAGCATTTCTCTCAATTCAAAGAAAAAACAACAGCAGAACTGCACATTGTATTCAGTAGCGGCATCAGTGTACATACTCCTATTTACTCAAAAGGTGTTGAATTTGAGCGGTTTGACAAGGTTGCAATATGCACGTCCCAAAGCTTGAACATCAACAATATCCTGTTGTGGTCCTGTCAGGGAAGCTCCCCAATGCCTCTGCTTCCTCAATAGGCTTAGAAAATGCTGGAGTGACCCAGTCGTCTAGTATTAATTTCACTGTAACACGTTAGAAGGCATCCTTTCTGGATATAAAAGGACGTGGTATGTCACCAGCACTGAACATGGAAGAAAAATAAAAAGCTGCAGAGACTCGTGGACACTGTTCAGCCCATGCGGGATACCACTCTCCCCTCCACAGGCAAGCAAAAAAAAAAAGTCTGCAGATGCTGGATACACAAGCAATACTCACAACCTGATGGAATGAACAGCGATTTCTCGATCTTTCGGTAGTGCCTCCCATTCAGCTGCCCCATTCCCTTTCGCCTTATATCCTTTCCTGTCCATTACCTCCCTCTGGTGCTCCTCCGACTTTTCCTTCTTGCATTTCCTTCTGTCCTCTCCAATCAGAATCCTTCTACTCCAGCCCTTTATCTTTTTCACCAATCAACTTCACAGCTGTTTACTTCACCCCTCCAACTCCCGGTTTCACCTATTATCTTTTGCTTCGCCACCACCCCCCCACCCCCATACCCACTATCTAACTTTGTCCCTCCATCTTTTTTTTTAACTAGCCCGAAACGCCAACTATAATTTTCCATAGATGCTGCCCGGCCTGCTATGAGCTCCCCCAACATTACGTGTGTTCCCCCGAGTTGATTGTATTTTAAGTCTCGTTGATGCTGTAAACTAAGCAGCATTATCAAAGTCTATACCCAGCCTGGGCATTCTGTCTTCTCCCCTAATTTTTTCAGCGGAATTTACAAAATCCCGAAAACAGGTCTCATTAGTTCAGGGCACTTTCTATCCCACTATATTAAGTCAACTAGCTCGTTCCCTAATACAATAATTTTGAATACAGGCATTATCAGCTACCTGTTATGATCCTACACATTATTATATGCCAGCACTGTGCGTTCTCTATAGCTGTCACAATTTTATTCTGCACTATTTGTTTTATTTAAAACTTGTTCTCTCACAAGGCATAGTGTTATCATCTGATTTGTAGCCACCTCATGCAAGATATTTTCTTCACTGTATCTCAGTACATGTCACAATAATAAACAGTTTCAGATTCAAATTGCAGTTGCAATGCTCATTAGAAATTGAATAGACCACATCCTGCTCTGTACAGACATCGCTGGTTTGACCAGTATTTTGTCCTAACTGCCACTTGCAATAGAGGTGATATTGCTCAATCCCATCAGTCCTTTTGTGAAGACGCAGACTCAGTGTTATATTGCAGCTAAGAGAGAATTTAGGAAAGGAATAATTTAGGATGTATTTACAAGTCAGCATGTAATACAGTATGTTGGGCAATGGGCTCCCATGGCCAATGCAGCATTCGATTAAAATTTCACGGATATTGGATTACAATCAGAATCTGATTATTACTAATTTATATAATGCAACATATGCAATTTCTTCAGCAGCAGTACAGTGCACTGTTATGAAAGGAAGCAATAGATTTTCATACGCTGTTTAAAACAATCTTGAATGACCCTACGTACATAGCATACACAGTTAGATTTTGCCAAACAACGTAGGGTTGGTAAGTAAAACTCACCAGAGGTAGCAATTCTTCTCCTGATCTGAACGTCTAAGTTTTACTGAACCGAATTTAACAAGGCAATTTTCTTGACAAGATGATATAGAACGTCATGCCCTGTGGTCTGCATCATTTGGCCCATAGTCCGCTAAGCTTATTCTAGCTACGTACTGATCTGGATGGCTATTAAATGCTGCTAATGTACCTATCTGTGTACCTATCTATCTATAATATATCTGTGTGTGTGTGTGTGTGTGTGTGTGTGTGTGTGTGTGTGTCTGTGTGTGTGTGTGTATTCACACTCAGCAAATCCATAGAGTAGTAACAGGATCAGTGACAAAACAACTTGAGCGTAGAAGAAAAAAAATAGAATGTGTAAATGCAAATACAATTTAATAGCAATGGGAAAAACGAGAACATGCGATTATAAGATGGAGAGCCGGTAAAGGATAGCGTTGGTTGTGCGAAACAATGGATGGCGAGTGAGTGTTGTTATCCACTCTGTTGAACAGCCAGGTGGTCGAGGGATATTACAAGTTCTTGAACCTGGTGGTGGAGTCCTAAGTCTCTTGTATCTTCTACGTGATGTCAGTAGCGAGGGAAAAGAAAACTGCATGGCCTAGTTGGCGGGGATCTCTGACGATGGATGATACTGTCCCACAACACCGACCCATATAGATGTGCTCAATGGTTGGAAGAGCTTCATTCCAGATATACCAGGCTGAATCCACTAACTTTTAAACATTGCATGGTACTCCTCTTAAATTTGTGTAGTATTGTTTTAACAAGCATCCACCCCCAAAATCCCAAATAAAAATACGTTTATATCCTTCACACTCTCTATGCCCCTCATTATTTTAAATAATTCCATCAGGTCATCCACAAATCTCCTAAACCCCAAACAATAATGTCCAAGTCTACGTAAACTCTAGTTGTAAATGGGGTCTCCAAATCAGGATAGCATCCAGTTAAATCTATTTTGTTATACTAAAGAAAACCAAAATATTGTTAAGAAAAAGCATCGTGGGATATCATTCCTCTCATACTTCCATTCCAGATTACTGTTCAGCATTAGTTAATATTGTTATACATACGCCAGACCCTATTCTGTCGAACACTACCGTCTGTCACGTCAGTCTTGCCAAACTGCCATCGTTTCAGCATAAAGGACATGTCTTACCATTGAATGTTACTTGAAATAACAGCAAAATCAAAACAGGCTTATGTTTCCATTTCTCCCGCATTGTAGATATTTAAAATCTATTTTTACAAAGTGAAAAAAGAAGTTCACAAGTCAACAATGTTGAACTGGGTCAACCCGTGGAGAAAATTAAACCACTAATTGCTGACGTCAGCCTCGTTGCTGTGGAAACTTCGACCACAATCGGGCACCGGATGAGCTCCTTCCAACTGCCTTTTACTGAGACATACTGGTGGGTACATTTCGCCCCTGGGTTACCAAAATTCTAAGAATCACGCGAATCAAGGAAACATATTTCAGCTGAATTCTTAGTTTTCTCTCTCGGAAGCTGAGGGGAGCAAAATACCAGTTAGCATCTGAAAGGATTATTTTTTCCCCATTTCTTCTCATTGCTATTTTGCTTTGCCCGTAGTGCTATGCTTCACAGATACAAACCCTTCGCTCCAGCGAGTTTGCCCAATTGCCACTCTGACATTTTAAACGGCGATACATTTAGGAAAACTGCCGCCCGTCTGTACCTTTTCTCTTACTCTGATATTCTCCAGTTCCTCCTTATCGCTCACTATCCTGTTTTTTCCCCTCCACCACCCACTCAATCGGTCCGTCAGCCCGTTTCCGAACACTACCCCTCATTCTACCCTCCCGAACTTTCTGACTTGATTACATTTTATATTCTCTTCTCTTCTAAGGTTCTACCCTCTTCAGTTCTTTACTGTCTCCGTCTATGGTTTCGCGTTTTTCCCTTGTTCAAGTCTCTGTTTGCCCTTCTCACATGGACCGCCTGTCGCTTGCAATCTCTTGCACCGTCCCTTTCTCTCATCTTTTTATACTGATTACCCCCCCCCCCTATTGTCCGGTCTTATTCAAGGGCCTGGGCTATAATATTAACCCTACATTTCTCACCGGAGATGCCATCTGAACTGTAGTTTCGTAGTTGATATTCACTCATGTATTGATATATTTATGTAATTAATGCTACTGTATCTTATCAGCTAACGCGACACTATTACAACACTGGCTCTCCAGCTTTCGGAGTTCCTTTCCGTCACCGTCATTGAAGGCTTTTCGTCACGACTGCCCTGTGGAGTGCGTGACTTTTCCCAGGGTGCTCCGGATTTGTCTTATTGACAATTGATATATCAGGCAATTTAACTGGACATTGTAAATTCTCTCGTGGGAAGGTTAGGGTTAGAGGCGGAGACCTGACCAAGGCTGCTAGGCAACGATTTTCAGCTGCACCCACCATTAGATACATTTCAACTAACCTGGGGAAGCGCACAGATACACAGGCACAGCTGAGAAGACACCAAAGTCAGTCAAACACTCGGGGAAAGAAAATAAGACTTTTGCGGTCCAAATAGTGAAAAAAAACAACAACAGGCAATGGGGTGGATACCTGCAGTAGCTTAATCCATCTACCTAATAAAGCCTCCGGAGACACTTGACTTCTCTGAACTGGAGGACGTTGAAGAGTAGCTCAGACGCACTGAGATACTTAAGTTTGCAAGCAATTCAGTCAGGCTTCACAGGAGCAGTGAGTAGACACATTAATATACTGCATAGGTGACACAGCGAATGATATTTTGTGTGGATTAGTACTGACAGAAGCTCAGAAAAAAAGGTAAAAAAAAACAGTCTGGACAAATTCAACGTAAAACTTCGGGGAAAGAACTATGTGATATATGAGAGGACAAAGTCCAATTTTAGAAAGTAGGAGCCATGTGACAGTGTACATGACTTAATCTCAGCTTTGATGGCACTGTCAGGTAACTGTGCATATCGAAATGTGAAAGATGAGTTCAGGAGAGGGAGGATTGTTGTAAGTCTACTAGACATGCAATTGTCAGAGAGCCTTCATTTGCAGGCAATCGTCATACTAGGGAAAGCTAATACTATGGTCAGACAAAGTGAGATTGTTCCTCAGCAGCAGACAAATGACAGATACGAAGACTATGCTGAGCTAAAGCTAGAAGCTATACAGAAAAGGATATGTAAGACTCGCCTTGCCTTGTGTCATGATCTCTATTGTGGCACCACCTACCCGGCCAAACTTCGGCACTTTTTGTCACAATGGGGGTGCTGGGAAGGGACCCAAATGCAAGACACAGACACTGAAGTACAAGGAACAGGACTTGACTAGAGTAGGGACGTGACGGGATTCAGGCAAGGAGCAGGGACAAGTAAGCAGAGTTGGGCTAGGGAAAGCGGGACTAGGACTAGGAAGCATCGACTAGGAGACAAGGCTTGGACTCAGAGCCCGAGACTGGACATGGGCCCAGAAACTGGGTCTTGCCTAGGGCTCGGACCCCAGAGCCAGGTAGGGACGTGACATGGCTTGAGGCCGGGATCTTGGGTCTAGAGCTTAGCTTGGGATCCTCGAGGCTTGGGGTATTGGGACTTCTGCTTGGCTTGAGTTCCTCAAGGCTTGTGTCTTGTGTCTTGAGTTTGGTTTTGGATCCTCGAGGCTTGGAGTCTTGGGTCTTGATCTTGGCTGCAGGCTGGGGTCTTGGGTCTTGAGCTTGGCTAGGGATCCTCAAGGCTTGGGTTCTTGGAGCTTGGCATGGGATCCTCGAGACTGGGGTTCTTGGAGCTTGGCATGGGATCTTCGAGGCTGGGGTCCTTGGAGCATGGCTTGGGATCCTCGAAGCTTGAGATTTTCGTCTTGAAATGCGGAGGCTGATAACTCGGAGACTGGAGCTGAGAGACAGACTGGGAAATGAACATCAACATAGAGCCGGGACTTATCCTTCGACAAGCCAGGGCTCATCTTTAACACAACAGAAACATGAGACAGGACAGAACATGGACATAAAACCGGGACTTATCCTACGACAAGCCGGGACTCAACTTCATTTCCACACCAAGGTGGAACAGGTCTCTCCGTCAGGTAACGGCAGTACGGCCGGACTTAACCAACAGAGGCAAGGGCAAGACAAGACAGATCCCCCGCAGGGCAACGACAAAACGGCCTGGCTTACCCCACAGAGGCGAGGACAAGACAAGACAGACACCAAAGAACGACAGACAGTTCCATCTCTGCTCTGGTGAAGCTCCGAGGCTCAGTTCGTCCAGCAACCTCAGCTGGCTAAGGAAAGAGCCAGATCCCTAACGAGCTTGGAGTGGCTAGCAGCCACTCAGCTGGCCCGTGAAGCAGCCAAATCCATACCGCAAAGACCACTCCAATGAGTGGCAACAAGGCTCCATGAAGCAGTGGTCCTCCACCCAGGCCTAGAGATCACAAATGGTGTCACTAGCCTTCCATCAGCAGGTTGATCCAAGGGGGACTGACAAGACAAACCAGCAGCCCACCCTCAATCCCAAGACTATTTATATTGCAAGCTCAACGATGGGAATCAGGTGCCTATGGTCCACGGACCGGACCATGAACTGGAATACGGACTTCACGGACCGGACCATGACACATTTGTTTGGGTGGATGCTGATTCTGATGTCCCCTGTGTAACATCCGTACTCCGAAATAATATTCAGTCCACAATGTGCTGTTAAATGATTAAGATTTTATACTTATGTACGGGGTTAGTAGAGAAACAAAAGAAAAGGAAAACAAATAAAAAGCGCCAATAATCTCATAAACATGTCTAGTGCACAAACGTTGAAGCTCACGGATTCCTTTTCGGTGATCTTCCTCCACTCTTCGTCGACCCCTGGGCTCCCGCCGCGAGCTCAGGCCCAGCTGGTCGGGCAACAGTCTCTTCAAGCCAAGTCTTCTCTCTTCATCCTCCTCGCGCCTTCTTTCCCAAATCCCGCGCAAACAACAGCTTTCAGATATACAAGAAAGAATAATATCTATCCCGATCGGTTAGCAAATGAATACACTTCCCGTTATCATTAAGTATAACCCAAACATGCTGCTACAGAGAACAATAACTCATCAGTTAAAATTACAGACAATCCATTTTATTAGCCTTAGCAAGAAATATGAAAGAAGAAACCCCTCACAGATACAATCAAGGTGCAGTCAAAAATATTATAGAAAGGGCTAACAGTGGAGTTCAGTTCAAACAAAAGCAACACTCAAATCAAAGAACACGTAAAATGTTCAACTACAGGATATGTGGCAAGTCTCCATTCCACGTCAAAGAGCTCTGTGCATCAAAAGAAGTGAATTGCCACTAATGGAAATGAGCTGGTCATTAGAGAAGCAGGTGTCACTCCAAAGCAGTGCTTCAGGAACGCAGATTATAAATCAGACGAAAAGAGTGCTTTCCTGTGGGCTGTAGATCTAATAGACATAGCTGGTGTACCACGGTTCAGTTGCAAAATGAGACAGTGACGTTCAAAACGGACACGGGGGCAGTGTCACATCCATCCCCGAATGTCCATTTTCAAAAAAAAAACACAAAAAAACTGGCGAAGGAAGCAGTCATTAGTCCAAATCCAACAAAGAAAATGCGCATGGGGTCAGAGAAAAATAAGCGCAGTGTGAAATTAATATTTTCTACTTCCACCATAAAAAAAAATGTTAACAGTTAGAATAAGCTATCCATGTTGTTCACGTGATATTCTCATCACTACTGGGTCGATACACCATTGGAAAGCTAAACCCCATTGCAAGGTTGGATACGTTAAACAATGTTCAGTATCAAGAGTTGTTCAAAGGCCTGGGTGTATAGAAAGAAGGGTACATTATCCATATGAGGCCATGAGTCAAGCCCTATTCTCGGATCGCAGCAATGTGTATACCAGTTCCATTGATGAACAAAGTCAACGTTAAACTTCAGACAACGAGGGTGCTTGAGATCTAAACGAGATTTCCTATTTATTGGTGTGCGAGCATTGTTCCTGTTCCCAAGTACGGATTTGTGTTGACATAACAAAAAATAATAATGCAGTGAGGCAGCAGAAATTTATTATACACTCTTTTGAGCATACATTTGTCATGCTTGCTAGAGCAAATTTCTTCACTAAATTAGATGCAAACTTAATATAGACAAGTGCCGAGGATTGGCTCTTTTGTAGGACCAGCCAGCGTCTTACATGGTAAAAAGCAGAACACTGAGTATTGTGGTAGAACAATGGGATCTTGGAATACAGGTCTATAATTTAGGGAAAGTTGCATGCAAGGTAGATAGGATCGTAAAGAACACTTTTGTAACAACGACTTTCATTAATTAATGTTTTGTGTATGCAATTAAGGGAAACAAGTGGTGAGATCATGGAAACTGCACAAATCGAAAAGGAGGAGGTCCTTGCTGCCTTGAGGAAAATTAAAATGGATAAATCCCCGGGACCTGACACGGTGTTCCCTCGGACCTTGAAGGAGACTAGTGTAGAAATTGCCCTGGCTGAAATATTTAAAATGTCGCTGTCTACAGGTGAGGTGCCGGAGGATTGGAGAGTGGCTCATGTTGTTCCGTTGTGTAAAAAAAGGATCGAAAAGTAATCCGGGAAATTATAGGCCAGTAAGTTTAACGTCGGTAGTAGGTAAGTTATTGGAGGGAGTACTAAGAGACAGGATCTACAAGCATTTGGATAGACAGGGACTTATTAGGGAGAGTCAACATGGCTTTGTGGGTGGTAGGTCATGTTTGACCAATCTATTGGAGTTTTTCGAGGAGATTACCAGGAAAATGGAAAAAGGGAAGGCAGTGGATATTGTCTACATGGACTTCAATAAGGCCTTTGACAAGGTCCCGCATGGGAGGTCAGTTAGGAAAATTCAGTCGCTAGGTATACATGGTGAGGTGGTAAATTGGATTAGACATTCGCTCAATGGAAGAAACCAAAGAGTGGTAGTAGAGAAATGCTTCTCCGAGTGGAGGCCTGTGACTAGAGGTGTGCCACAGGGATCAGTGCTGGGTCTGTTGTTATTTGTCATTTATATCAGTGATCTGGATGATAATGTGGTAATTGGATCAGCAAATTTGCAAAATGATACAAAGATTGGAGGTGTAGTAGACAGTGGGGAAGGTTTTCAGAGCCTGCAGAGGGACTTGGACCAGCTGGAAAAATGGGCTGAAAAATGGCAGATGGAGTTTAATACAGACAAGTGTGAGGTATTGCACGTTGGAAGGACAAACCAAGGTAGAACATACAGGGTTAATGGTAAGGCACTGAGGAGTGCAGTGCAACAGAGGGATCTGGGAATACAGATACAAAATTCCCTAAAAGTGGCGTCACAGGTAGATAGCGTCGTAAAGAGAGCTTCTGGTACATTGGCCTTTATTAATCAAAGTATTGTGTATAAGCGCTGGAATGTTATGATGAGGTTGTATAAGGCATTGGTGAGGCCGAATCTGTAGTATTCTGTTCAGTTTTGGTCACCAAATTACCGGAAGGATATAAATAAGGTTGAAAGAGTGCAGAGAAGGTTTGCAAGGATGTTGCCGGGACTTGAGAAACTCAGTCGCAGAGAAAGGTTGAATAGTTTAGGACTTTATCTCCTGGAGCGTAGAAGAATGAGGGGAGATTTAATAGAGGTATATAAAATTATGGTGGGTATAGATATAGTGAATGCAAGCAGACTTTTTCCACTGAGGCAAGGGGAGAAAAAAAAACAGAGGGCATGGGTTAAGGGTTGGGGCGGGGGGGGAGTTTAAAGGGAACATTAGGTGGGGCTTCTTCACACAGAGAGTGGTGGGAGTATGGAATGAGCTGCCGGACAAGGTGGTCAATGCGGGTTCTTTTATAACATTTAAGAATAAATTGGACAGATACATGGATGGGAGGTGTATGGAGGGACATGGTCCATGTGCAGGTCAGTAGGACTAGGCAGAAAATGGTTCAGCACAGCCAAGAAGGGCCAGAAGGCTTGTTTCTGTTCTGTAGTTTCTATGGTTTCTATGATTTCTATTGATATATTAATGTACGTTATATCTAAGTTGTATAAGATGTCAACGAGGCATAATTTGGAGTGTTGTGTGCAGTTTTAGTCACCTACCTACAGAAAAGACATAAGCAAGGTTGTAAGAATGCAGAGAAAATTTACAAGGATGTTGCCCGGTCTGAAGGACCAGAGTTTTTAGGAAATATTGAATGGGTTAGCGCGGCATTCTTCCGACATTAGAAGACTGAGCAGAGATTTGATAGAGGTATACAACATTATGTGGGGTATAGATACGGTAAATGCAAGCAGTTTATTTTCCACTGAGGTTATTAGCACTACAACCAGAGGTCATGGTTAAAGGTGAAACTGAGAGATTTACGGGGCATACAAGGGCGAGACAGAGACTCAAACGGCAGTGAGCGTGTGGAATGAACTTCCAGTACAAGCTGTTCATTGAGAACTCGATTTCAACGTTTAAGAGAGTTCGGTTTGTTACATGGAAGAACCAATATGGAGGGCTTCATCGTTGGGGAGAGGGTGCAGGCAGTTTAAATAGCTTTCCGCAAGCATTAGACGGTCCGATGGACTTGCTGCTGTAGGGTACTACTCCATGAATTTATAACTCTATGGCTCAGTATTGCTCTCTAGTGCTCGGTAGGTGGTACAAAATGAATCAGGACAACTCAGGGAATTTGGCTGCATTACTATTAGCTTGTTTCTTTATGTCCGTCCTCCCATCCCCCGCCCCCCCCCCCCGAAATCCTAACAATGTGTGTTATTTGTACTATATGGTTTATTTAGTGTACTGCGTGGTCTTGGTAATAAGTTATGTACATTGCTCACGGAGGAATGTTGCTTTATTGGGATATATTCCGTATATTGAATGATGATAAATATGAAACTTGAAGTTCTATACTGTAATCCTCCATGACTGTAGAATTGGGAGAGTAATATTCAAGTCGATTTTCTCAGCAACTTGGGCGTATCTGCAACGTCTTTTCGACCGTACCGGGTGGCACATTGAAAGTGATGACCCGAGCATTGTACAACCAGTAAATAAATATGGTCAAATAAAACAGTAAAGCATAACTGCAACTCATATTTTGATGTGACTTACATCCAAGTTTGAAATTTCAATTCGAGTGCAGTTATGCAACAGCATTGGTGCTCAGGTATGGGTTTGGGTGGAAAATCCCTGATGAACCGGGGGGGCATGAGTCAGGGGCACTAATAGTTTTATCTTCAGTTCATTTGGTAAATTTGTTGAAATTAAAAGTCAAAGCGGGTTTAGCTGGAAGTCAAAGCGCTGGAATGTTATGATGAGGTTGTATAAGGCATTGGTGAGGCCGAATCTGTAGTATTCTGTTCAGTTTTGGTCACCAAATTACCGGAAGGATATAAATAAGGTTGAAAGAGTGCAGAGAAGGTTTGCAAGGATGTTGCCGGGACTTGAGAAACTCAGTCGCAGAGAAAGGTTGAATAGTTTAGGACTTTATCTCCTGGAGCGTAGAAGAATGAGGGGAGATTTAATAGAGGTATATAAAATTATGGTGGGTATAGATATAGTGAATGCAAGCAGACTTTTTCCACTGAGGCAAGGGGAGAAAAAAAAAACAGAGGGCATGGGTTAAGGGTGGTGGGGGGGGGAAGTTTAAAGGCAACATTAGGTGGGGCTTCTTCACACAGAGAGTGGTGGGAGTATGGAATGAGCTGCCGGACAAGGTGGTCAATGCGGGTTCTTTTTTAACATTTAAGAATAAATTGGACAGATACATGGATGGGAGGTGTATGGAGGGACATGGTCCATGTGCAGGTCAGTAGGACTAGGCAGAAAATGGTTCAGCACAGCCAAGAAGGGCCAGAAGGCCTGTTTCTGTTCTGTAGTTTCTATGGTTTCTATGATTTCTATTGATATATTAATGTACGTTATATCTAAGTTGTATAAGATGTCAACGAGGCATAATTTGGAGTGTTGTGTGCAGTTTTAGTCACCTACCTACAGAAAAGACATAAGCAAGGTTGTAAGAATGCAGAGAAAATTTACAAGGATGTTGCCCGGTCTGAAGGACCAGAGTTTTTAGGAAATATTGAATGGGTTAGCGCGGCATTCTTCCGACATTAGAAGACTGAGCAGAGATTTGATAGAGGTATACAACATTATGTGGGGTATAGATACGGTAAATGCAAGCAGTTTATTTTCCACTGAGGTTATTAGCACTACAACCAGAGGTCATGGTTAAAGGTGAAACTGAGAGATTTTCGGGGCATACAAGGGCGAGACAGAGACTCAAACGGCAGTGAGCGTGTGGAATGAACTTCCAGTACAAGCTGTTCATTGAGAACTCGATTTCAACGTTTAAGAGAGTTCGGTTTGTTACATGGAAGAACCAATATGGAGGGCTTCATCGTTGGGGAGAGGGTGCAGGCAGTTTAAATAGCTTTCCGCAAGCATTAGACGGTCCGATGGACTTGCTGCTGTAGGGTACTACTCCATGAATTTATAACTCTATGGCTCAGTATTGCTCTCTAGTGCTCGGTAGGTGGAAGTTCAAAATGAATCAGGACAACTCAGGGAATTTGGCTGCATTACTATTAGCTTGTTTCTTTATGTCCGTCCTCCCATCCCCCGCCCTCCCCCCCCCCCCCGAAATCCTAACAATGTGTGTTATTTGTACTATATAGTTTATTTAGTGTACTGCGTGGTCTTGGTAATAAGTTATGTACATTGCTCACGGAGGAATGTTGCTTTATTGGGATATATTCCGTATATTGAATGATGATAAATATGAAACTTGAAGTTCTATACTGTAATCCTCCATGACTGTAGAATTGGGAGAGTAATATTCAAGTCGATTTTCTCAGCAACTTGGGCGTATCTGCAACGTCTTTTCGACCGTACCGGGTGGCACATTGAAAGTGATGACCCGAGCATTGTACAACCAGTAAATAAATATGGTCAAATAAAACAGTAAAGCATAACTGCAACTCATATTTTGATGTGACTTACATCCAAGTTTGAAATTTCAATTCGAGTGCATTTATGCAACAGCATTGGTGCTCAGGTATGGGTTTGGGTGGAAAATCCCTGATGAACCGGGGGGGCATGAGTCAGGGGCACTAATAGTTTTATCTTCAGTTCATTTGGTAAATTTGTTGAAATTAAAAGTCAAAGCGGGTTTAGCTTGCTTACAATAAATATTCTGATGAACTAGCTTCAGGTCTATCCGCTTCAAATTTTATTGCTTCCTATTATAACGATTGATACTGGTAATGTCCTCAGAGCAAAGAACATATACGAGAAAGAAACATACACAAAGCGAGGTGACCTCTAACCGATTGCGCTTAAGTGAGTACAAACCCGGGGATCTCCAACATTGTCTCAGCATAGACGCTCATAAGGTCGAAGTGCATTAGAGAAGGTTCAACAGGTTGCCATTTTGCATGATCGTTAACGTGCAGAACAAAGACAGAAACTACCTGTACGGAGAATTAGATGTGATCTTACTGAAACGCTTACGTTTCTGAGGCAGATGGCTTCGAAATACCAAAAAGTCGATATTCAGAATATCCTATATATAGTCCAGGACATGGCGCAATGTTTCATAGTAAGGAGTCACAACTTAGGTCGGGAATGTACTGAATATCTCTTTCAAAGGATGTTCGAATTATTTGCTCCATACAGCCGTGAAGATGGGTCGCTAAATCCGTCTATGGCCTATAAAAAGGCATCTTCTGATCGCAGGCAATTCAGCGATCTCTGGTGAAGTGTGCAGATGAAAATCTCGTGTTAAGGTTGTATCAGCATTAGCTTCAAGGAGTACACAGTGACGCGCGGCCTTTCTTAGATTTCACATCCCCCGTTGCTACTTGCTAACCTCACATAACATGACTCTGTTCCGTAAATGCTTATTGCCGACATAATCATGATACCAGCACCAACTTTCGCTGTTTCTGCAGCAAGTGAATTTTCGCTACTTCCTGCCCTAAAGGACTACTGCAATTTTATTTATAAATACCACGGTTGGCTAAATGTGTTCTAGGTCATACCAGCACATGCATTATACAAATCGAATAGGTGCAGCAAACGGGTATTTGTGTACCAAAATCACCTACACAAGAGATTATGCAGATGCTGGAATTCCAGAACAACACAAAATGCTGGACGAAATCAACAGGTCAGTATGGAAGTGAATGAACAGTCGTTTCGGGTCTAAACCCTTCTCCAGGACAGAAAAATAAGATGAACGACAACCATTTCATATTTGATAGGATAAGTCAGGTGACTGGTAAAGGGTTTCACTGAGGGAGCCGACTCTCGTAGGGTGAAGAAAAGGGGGATGCGGTTTCTTTCGTGATAGCTTTCTTTTCAACTGGTGGGATTTACGGAAAATTATGTGTTGGTTGCAGAGGCTCATGAGATGGCAGGTGATGAGAAGGGCAACCCTATCGCTTTATTTGTTGCCAGTAAGGCGGGTATGCGCGGATAACCGTGAAATATCCTCGTCCTTTAGAACGGATTAGAGCACTGAGAATGGCTCCAGAGGTAATGTGTTTACAGTAGCATGCAAAGGTTTAGGGACCCCAGTCAAAATTTCTGTTACTGTAAACGATGGACTGATCTCCAAAAGTCATAAAGTTAAAGATGAAAAAATCTTTTCAACATTTTAAGCAAGCTTTGTGTATTATTTTTGTTTTGTGCAATTTTAGAGTGAAAAAAAGGAAAGGAGCACCATGCAAAAGTTTGAGTACCCCAAGAGATTTGAGCTCTCAGATAACTTTTACCAAGCTCTCAGACCTTAATTAGCTTGTTAGGGCATTATCTTGTTCACAGTCATCGTTAGGGAAGGCCAGGTGATGCAAATTTCAAAGCTTTATAAATTCTCTGACTCCTGAAACCTTGTCCCAGCAATTAGCAGCAATGATCTCCTCTAAGCAGCTGCCTAGCATTCTGAAAATTAAAATAAATGATGTCGATAACGCAGGAGAAGGCTATAAAAAGATAGCAAAGAGTTTTCAGGTAGCCGATTCCTCAGTTAGTAATGCAATTAAGAAATGGCAGCTCACAAGAACGGTGGAGGTCAAGTTGAGGTCTGGAAGACGAGGATGATCTTTCCGAGAGAACTGCTCGTAGAATTGCTAGAAAGGCAAATGAAACACACCGTTTGACTACAAAAGATCTTCAGGAAGATTTAGCAGACTCTGAAATGGTGGTGTACTGTCCTACTGCGCAGCGACACCTGCACAAATATGACATTCATGGAAGAGTCATCAGAAGAAAATCTTTCCTACGTTCTTAACAGAAAATTCATCGGAAAAAGTTTGCAATGGAACATCTAAACAAACCTGATGCATTTTGGAAACAAGTCCTGTGGACTGATAAAGTTAAAATCAAACTTTTTGGCCGCAATGAGCAAAGGTATGTTTGGAGAAAAAAAAAAGGTGCAGAATTTCATGAAAAAAAAACACCTCTCCATCTGTTAAGCACGGGGGTGAATCAATGATGCTTTAGGTTTGTGTAGCAGCCAGTGGCACGGGGAAAATTCACTGGTAGGGGGAAGAATGAATTCAATTAAATATTAGGAAATTCTGGAAGCAAACATCACACTGTCCGTAAAAAAGCTGAATATGAAAAGAGGATGGTTTCTACAAAGGGATAATGATCCTAAAGACACCTCAAAATCCACAATGGACTTCCTCAAGAGGCGTAAGCTGAAGGTTTTGCCATGGCCCTCACAATCCCCCGAACTAAACACCATCGAAAATCTGTGGATAGACCTTAAAAGAGCAGTGCATGCAAGACGGCTGAAGAATCTCACAGAACTAGAAGCCCTCTGCAAGGAAGACTGGTCAAAAATCCCCCAAAGAAGAATTGAAAGACTCAGTTGGCTACAGAGAGCTTTTACAAGCTGTGATACTTGTTCAATGGGGTGTTTTTTTTAACTACTGACCATGCAGGGTGCCCAGACTTTTGCTTCCGGCCTGTTTACTTTTTTTGTTACTTTTAAACTGTAAAATATGGAAATAAAAAAGTCATCTTGCTTAAAATAATAAATAAATGTGTCATCTTTAACTTTATGCCTTTTGGAAATCAGGTAATCTTTTACTGGCTTAGCTATTCACAGTAACAAAAAATTGATGAGGGGTGCCCAAACGTTTGCATGCCACTGTATATATACTGTGTGTGGGATGTCAGATATCAGGGAGATCTCCAGTACATCTGTACCAGATGCACATAGCTGCAGGTCCTGAGCGGACTGCATTATCGTGGACCTATCGATTTGAAGTGATAGTGAGTGAGTGAGTGGGCCTCGCACAAGTCGGGTGCAAGTGTTTAAAAAAAAAACAGCGTTTCGCGGGACTCGGTGCATTATCGGCAGACCAAAAAAATTGCAGAGACAGCGAGCTTCGCACAGGTCGGGGAGAAAGGTTTTATAGAGGGAGTTTTTCACGGCGCTGTGCGCATTAGTGGGAGATCAATTCATGAGCGTTTGATTAGCAGGTGCAAATAAATAGGTAAAGCAGGATCAAAATAGAGCGGCCATTATGCGAGTGGACCAGTGTGGGAGTGGGAACTTCAGGCTTTGACGAGGAGGCACAAGTCAGCAGCAAGTAAGGGTTTTGTCGTCGTTGAATAAAAAGTCACTAAATTAGAGCTGTTTAAATAAAGTAGGGATTATTCAAGATCAGGCGATGTGCTGTAACTGCATGATGTGAGCGCTGTGGACCCTATTGTGGTTCATAGTGATATCTGCAGTAAGTGATCGCTGGTTGAGGAACACAGGTTAAAGTTGGTGACCTGGAATCTGAGCTTCAGACACTCAGGATCATCAGGGAGGGGGAGAGTTACCTGGATTCTCTATTTTAGGACATAGGCACACACATGAGATTAGCCGCTTCTAATTCGGTTTGTGGTAAAGGTCAATAAGGTATAAATGCTAGTAAGGCAGATAGTGGGATCCGAGAGACAGTGCTGGAGGAACCTCAGACCTTGAATTTGAGGTTTTTGCTCACAGTGTGGATGACAGTGGGGTCTGTAAGAACGATGAACAACCTTACTGTGGCACCGTAGTTCAGGGAACCATTCACGAAAGGCGAAAAAGAGACATGCAGCGATAATCGGGAAGAATATAGTCAGGGGAATAGACAGAGTTCTCTGTGGCGAAGATAAAGTGTCCTAAAGGCTGTGTTGCCAACTTGGTGCCTGATTCAGGACATCTTATCTGATTTGCAGAGCAGTTTGCAGTGGAAGTGGAAAGATCCAGTTGTCGTGGTCCATGTAGGTACCAACGACAGAGGTAGAACGAGGTAAGAAGTCTGCTAGGCGGATTTGAGCAATTTGGGACTAAATTAAAGAGCAGAATAAAAAAAAGTAGAAATATCTGCATTACTAATTGACCAACGTGTAAATTAGCATCGGATCAAGAAGATTAGAAAGTTAAATGCGTTGATTTGCAAAGAGTCGAGTATTAGAATGCCATTATTGAAGGTGGGAATGTTAGGGAGAAAAATGTTCTGACCTCAGTCAAAGCCAGGAATCAAAAGGTTGAGCATGGTGCAGCTAACGTTTTGAGCTGCATATAATTCAATGCAATATGTATTTCATGAAGAGCAGATGATCTGTGTTGATGCAGGGGAAGGACTGGCATCTCAATATTCCGGGGTTCAGTTGTCGTCGACATCGACAGAGTGGGAGAGATGAAAGGGGCTGGGTGGCTTTTCTAAGCAAGGAATTCATCATTGCAGTGCTCAATCAGGACAGCTTAAATAACTCGGCCGGTGAGGTTTTATGTGGGGAAATGAGGACCAAGACAGCTACCACCAGGGTAACTGGGCTGCATTATAGAACATCCAACAGTCCGCACAATTTGAGGCAAAATTTAGAGAAATAGCAGGATCTTGTATGAGGTTGTTATAACAGTAGGTGATTTTAACTTTCCACATATTGACTGAGGCTCTCATACTGGAAGAGGAGAAGTTGGGATTGAGTGCATCAAACGTGCCCAGTTATTTTTTTTTTAATCAGTATACATAATTCGCAACGAGATAGTGTGCGATGTTTAATTTGATACTGGGGAACGAGACGGGGTAGGTGAATGACGTTTGTGTCCAGTGATCATACTGCCATTAGTTTCAAAGTGAATATGGAAAACAAAAAAGTTAAGTCTTGTCCTAAAGTTAACGTGCTAATTTGGAGAACGGACAATTTTGTTATCAGAAGTAATCAGGCTTGCATTGGGTTGGCTATTTTCTGGCAGAGTTACATGAGAGAGCACAAACTTTGTGTGATTTTCAGAATAAAAGGTAAAAGTAACAAGTGAATTGGCCCTTTTTTCTGAGAGATATTAAGATCCTGGCTAAGAACAAAATGTGGTACATAGCAGGTACACAGAATGGTCGGAACAAACGAGGTGTTATAGGATATGCCGAATGCAAGAAAACCCTTAGAAATAAACCAGGAGGGCTACATGATAGCATGACTTTGCCCGAGGAGACAAGGGGAAGGGAAATCCTAACCTATTAACAGACTCTATAGATATGCTGATAACAAAATAATTACAAAGGACAAAAATGATCCTCAAGAAGATCAGAATGCTAATATATCATGGAGGCAGAAGAGATGGAGGAGATATTAATTAATTAATTCGAATTTGTATTTCCTCGGGTGACTAACAAAGATTTCATAGCTGTGAGGCAAATTCACAGCGAGTTCATGGAACCTATACAGATTATAGTGGAAGAGGTGTTTGCTGCCTTGAGGCAAATTAGGTTGATAAATGCTTAGGACCTGAGAAGGTGTTTCCTCGGACACTATGTGAGGCAAGTGGGGAAATTGCAAATACGCTAGATGAGATGTTTAAATTGTCCTTAGTGACCGGTGAGGAACGGTGAATTTGGTGATAGCTAATATTGATACGCTGTTTAGGGAGGACTCTAAAAAACAAACCAGAAAATTATAGGTCGTTGAGACTGACATCAGTAGTGGGAAAATTATTGGAATATATTGTAAGTGACCAAAGATATGAGCTTCTGGATAGATATGAACTGAATAGGGACAGTCAGCATGGATTTGGGCTTGGCAGGTCGTATCTAACCAATCTCAAAGAGATTTTCAAGGAAGTTACCAGTAAACTTGATAAAGGCAGCCAGTGGATGTTGTCTACATAGAGGTTAGTAAGGAATATCACAAGGTCGTCTTTGGTGATGTGGTCAGAAAGGTTTATTCGCTTGGCATTCCAACTGAACTACTAAAGTGGATTACCGCTCTGTGGGAGATGCCAGAGAGCGGTAGTAGATGTTTGTCACTCTGACTGGAGTCCTGTTACTTCTGGAGTGCCACAAGGATCGATGCCAGATTCGTTGTTGCTTGTCATGTATACAAATAATGTGGGTTACAATTAAATTAACGTCAAGCAACAAATTTGCAGATGACACCAAGACTGGGCGTGTGGTGGACAGTGAGGAAAAACATCATAACTTGCAGCGGTACGTGGACCAGCTGGTAGAATGGGCGAAAAATAATTGGCATATGGAATTTCATGTAGAGAAATACAAGGTTTCAATCTGACATGGCCAAGCTGGGTAGGCCTTTCATACTGAGCGGGAGGGCCAAGAGGACTGCAGTGGAACAATGTAAGTGACGTCAAGGCATATTGGGTCGTAAAGAAAACTTTCGTCAAATTGGCCATCAGAGATCGAAGCATTGCGTACAGGAGATGCGATGATATTTTGAAGTTTTATAAGATATTGGTGAAGCCCAATTTGCGGTATTGTGGAGTTCCGGTCATCTACCCGTGGTAAAGTTGTAAATAATGTTTAAAAAGTGCAGATAAATTTTACAAGGTTGCTGCTGGAAATTGAGGTCTTGGAAAGTAGAAAATTTATGGGAGATTTCATAGAGGTATGCATATTTACAAGGCATATGGGTAGGGTAAGTGGAAGCAGCTTTTTTCCACTGATCTGTGGTGAGACTACATCAAGAGGTCATAGGTTAAGGTCAAAGGTAAAATGTTAAGTGGAACATGTTGGGGCCGTGAAAGCGTGGAACGAGCTGCCAGAGCGAATGGTAGCATGGTAGCTCGATATATATATATATATATATATATATATTAGTAGCTTAAAAACCGAAATAAGAAGAAAAGAGGTTGAGCTCCTGGGTTCATTTTTTTTTTAGAAAGCGGATAGCAGTGCCGAAGAAGCTATTCTGGAATTATCTGAGGGTGTGCCTTCAGGCTTCCGTACCTCCTTCCGAATTGTCTCAATGAGTAAAGGGCATGTCCTGGGTGATGAACGTCCTCAATGATGGACGCCACCTTTTTGGGGCAACGCTCCATGAAGATGTCCTGAACACTTAGGAGGTTACTGCTTCTGCGCAGTAGCCCCAACCCTCTGCCTCCAGTACTAGACGGTGATTCAGCAAATTAGAATCCTCTCCACAATGTATTTGTAGAAACGTGCGAGTGTTTTAGGTAACATACCAAATTTCCCCAACCTCCAAACGAAATATCGCAACTGCCGAGCTTTCCCTTTTAGAGGCAACGGAATTTTGCGTCCCGGTAGATTCTTAGAGATATTAACAACAACGAACTTCAATGTGCTCATCCTTTGCACTTCTGATTCCGCTATGTGTACTGGTGTGTATCCCCTTGTCTTACTCTTTCTGCAGTCCACAATGGACGGTCATGATCCATGTGCAGGTCGATGGGACAAGGCAATTCAAGTGTTTCAAGGCGGTCTAGGTTAGCCTAAGAGCCTGTTTCGGTGTTTTACTTCTCTATGACATTTTGACTCTATGTTCATAGATCGCCGTGGAAAGTAATGATAAGAAGTGAAGATTTATTGCCAAGGTAGTTCTAAAGATTTGTTAATTTAGATTGCTTTCCTTAAATGTATTTATGACTTAGGCTTTAATGTGTTTCGCACAATATCACACTACCGATATAATAGAAAACGTGGAACGAATTTAGTTATGCGTCGGCTTGTGGCTCAAGGATTCTAAGTGGGATCGCAACAGCTTCTTCTTTTATTCTCGCCTTTTCTTTCTTTCTTTCATTTGTCTTTCCTTTTTCTTTTCTCTTTGTCTTTTTTCCCATTTTTGTTCTTCTCTTGTCTTCTGCCTTCATTCATTATCTTCTTCCCACATTCATTCTGTGATTCTATTTCATAATTTTTCCAATAATTTTTCATCTCTCATTGCTTCCATCTGCATTTCTTTATTATAGACAATTCTATTTAATTCATTCTGTAAATAATAGCTGATGAATCGTGCATTTCAATGTCGTCATGCGTGTCACACGGCTCAGACGATCCAACAGCATGGATAATGTATATATCAGGCACGATGTAATCAAATATAAGTAATTTTATTCCTACTGAAAATAATTAATACATAACGAGGACAGACTGATCACCCTGTGCATTTTCGTTTATTGAATTTAACTATCATTGTCAGCGCACAATTCAAATTCGCTCTGAAATTTATTTTTGTATGTGTCTGCATCACGATTCATAAGGAGAAATATGTGCACAGGTTGCTTGATGACAGATATGTTCTCAAGTAATCAGAAAAAAAGTAATCCTGTTTCTGTGGGAAAGGTGGCGTTGCAGTTCTGTAAGTTTCGTGGCATTTTCATCCGATTGAGGCATTGGACACATCAGTTGTGCCAATGCAATAATGGACATATTTGAGAGACGCCCTGGTAAGTTCACCTTGCAAAGCTTTTGGACGGATGGGTGTGGAATCATTCAGTCGTTTGTTTTTACTGAATTTCATTGAGCTGAATAAAAAGTAACTATTGCCCAATAGGAAAACTCTATTTATACATTGTCTACTTAGAGTTAAATTATCTCATTTATATTGGTTGCATTATTTCCGCTTCTGAACATTGTTATTATCAACAACAATTAAAACAACGACAACGACAATAATCTGCGTTAATTACATTGAATTCAAGAGGTATTTCTTAAGGTGGATTTGTATAGATATTCAGCAACACAACCCAATATAAAATCTTTCTCGTTTTTCTGTGCACTTACCTATTATCTAGATTCTAACGTTAACTCTCAAAAATAATCAGCAATATTTAACTGCAGGCTTCTCCAGATTTTTTCCGGAGTCAGGGAGCTTATGCTGCAACGCCATGAATCAATCGTTGGAGCGCGGGTCAACCTCATGTAGAGTTTTTCCCAGTTTGCTACACTCTGCTCAATATACAACATGTATATTGAAACCATTCAAGAATTAACCCAAACTATAAAATTAGGTATCTGGAACCAGAAGTTCAAAGCAGACAATGAAATAAACAACAAAAAAAATATAACAATCAAAACTGAACTGCTTGAGCAAAACAATGTCCATATTTCCCATTGAGGATTTATGATCGGAAATGGGAACCCACGTCAAACGATTTAAAAAATGCAAGGTCCTTGGGGTATCGATAGTTCCGGTTACATAAGTTATGAAAAGTGAGAGCACTGAGTATATTGGTAGTTTCATTTCACACACTTCCTTTCGCTTCAGCCATGTCGACTGAATCAACGACGCACGACCCCCACACCAGCCCCCGGCTAACCTTAGTTCACCAAGCAGGAATAAACATTACAATTTGGATCTAAGTAGTAAAGGAGCGGTAATAACTTAGTACTAAATTACTGATTCCGAGCAGCAGGGAAGCCATTAGATTTCATTCATATGATATACTGTATGCCATGAGAGCAGAATTAGGCCATTTGGCCCCTTCGAATTCTCTGCCACTAAATCACGGCTGATACCCTTTCCCCTCCTCAGCCACAATCTGTGGCCTTCTCTCCTTTGATGTTGTGTCCAATGAAGAACATAAAAGGCTCTGCTTTCAATACACCCAATGACCTGATCTCCACAGCTATCTATGGAAAAAAAAATCCACAAATTCACCACCCACTGGCTAAACATTCACCATCCTATTCGTCTCTGTTTTAAATGGGCGCCCCTATTGTCCTAAACACCCCACCATTGGAAACATCCTTTCCACTTCAATTTTGCCCAGCCATTTCAACATTTGAAAGATTTCAATGAGATCTCCCATCATGCTTCTAAATTCCAGCGAATATAGACCCAGAGCTATCAAACATTCCTTCTATGATAAAACTGTCATTCCCGGAATCATCCTTGTAAACTACTGTCATAGTGGGGTGCGGCGCTGGGGGCGGACCGAAATGCAAGACACAGACACTGAAGTACTAGGAACTGGACTACAGTAGGGACGGGACTGGAAGCAGACTAGGAGCTGGGACAAGATCACAGACTTTGTCATGGTCCAGTCCGTAAAGTTCGTGTTCCAGTTCACGGTCCGGTCCATGGTTCCTTGTTCCGGGGTTTCTCTTTTTCCCCAGTTTCTGTTGTGGGCACATGATTCTCGTTTTGGGGTTGAGACATAAATACCTCTGCAAACCAGGCATTCCTGCTGGATTGTTCTCTTCCTCTCCTTGTCTTTCTCCGCAAGCCTGACTCTCTGCCTAGATACCTCGCCTGACTCTCTGCCTGGATACCTCGCCTGCCTGTCTGCCTGCTCACCTAGCCTGGATACCGCGCCTGCATACACCGCCTATATCGTTGAGGTTTTGCTGCCGGAGCAAGACTGGTTAGGTCAAGATTTGGAACTGTCTTTAGTTGTGTGGAGTTGCTCTCTGTGTTCATGCCTCCGCTAGGTAGG
Organism: Mobula hypostoma; assembly: GCF_963921235.1. NCBI lineage: Eukaryota > Metazoa > Chordata > Chondrichthyes > Myliobatiformes > Myliobatidae > Mobula > Mobula hypostoma. The sequence continues at coordinate 117,443,034 of NC_086104.1, forward strand.
TCCGGCCGTTTGCCGCTACCTAGTATTTGGAACTGTCTATGTGCCCTCGCCTTACGCTAGGTGGGTCCGGTCGCTTGCCACCACCTTGTGTTAGGATCAGTGTCTTCATGTTCAGTGTTCTGTGTATGAGTCCCGGCCCCACGTCCTGTTCCCAAGGAGGGGTTCCCGGCCTTCCTCACTGTGCCATAGGAGGTGTCCCCGCTCTCTGTTCCATGCTCCCGTCTCTCCTAGTCCTTGGCTCCGTGCACCCGTCTCTTCTAGTCCAAGGCACCGTGCCACTGAAGGCCCTCGTCCAGTCCATTCCTAGTCCAGTTTTATCCAAGTCCTGTCCATGTGCCTTTACCTATCCTTGTGTCTCGCCCTACCCAGGAGTTCCTCACCCAAGCCATGTCTAGTGCTATAGCCTCGCCTTGTTCTCTCCTAGTTCTGGAGTCCGAGCCCGAGTCAAGTCCCAGGTTGTGCTCCTTACTCAGTCTCTGGCTTGGAATTCATACCCAAGCCTTGAAGTACCCAGGACCAAAGACCCCAGCCTGCAGCCTCAAGCCTCAAGACCCCAAGCCTGTCTCCAGCCCTCAAGCCTCAAGACCCCAAGTCTGTCTCCACGCCTCAAGCCTCAAGACCCCAAGGCTGTCTCCAGGCCTCAATCCTCAAGACCCGAAGCCTGTCTCCACGCCTCACGCCTCAAGACCCCAACCCTGTGACCAGGCTTCAAGCCCGATTCCAGGCCTCAAGCCTCAAGACCCCAAGCCTGTCTCCAGGCCTCAAACCTCAGGACCCCAAGCCTGTGTCCAGGCCTCAAGCCTCAAGACCCCAAGCCTGTCTCCAGGCCTCAATCGTCAAGACCCCAAGCCTGGTCCAGGCCTCAAGCCTCAAGACACCAAGCCTGTCTCCACGCCTCAAGCCTCAAGTCCCCAATCCTGTCTCCAGGCTTCAAGCCTCAAGTCCCCAAGCCTGTCTCCAGGCCTCAAGCGTCAAGACCCCAATCCTGGTCCAGGCCTCAAGCCTCAAGACACCAAGCCTCTCTCCACGCCTCAATCCTCATGGCCCCAGTGCTGTCTCCAGGCTTCAAGCCTCAAGTCCCCAAGCCTGACTCCAACCCTCAAGCCTCAAGATCCCATGCCTGTCTCCAATCCTCAAGCCTCAGGACCCCAGCCTCCAGTCCTGCAGTCATGTTACGTCCATGTCTGGTTTTGAGGCCCGAGCCCGAGGCAAGACCCAGGTTCTTGGTCCTTGTCCGGTCTCTGGCTCGGGGTCCTAGTCCAAGTCCGCGTTCTTGTCCCTGCTCCTTGCCTGTATCCTGTCACGTCCCTATTCTTGTCAAGTCCTGTTCCTTGTATTTCAGAGTCTGTGTCTTGCATTTGGGTCCGCCTCTAAACGCTCCCAATGTGAAAGACTTGGTCTGGGACTTGACTAGGAAAGCAGGACCTGGTCGAGGAACTAGGTAGTTTGAACCTGGATAAGGATTCCGAGCAAGAGACTGGACAAGGACTCGAAACGTGGGTCTTGACTCGGGCTCAGACCCCGAATCTAGGCGAGGACATGTCGTGGCTACAAGTCTGGACGTGGTTTGGGTTCCTCGAGGCGAGGACATGACGAGACTTGTGTTCGGACAAAGACTGGACAAGGACCCAAAACCTGGGTCTTGACTCGGGCTCGGACTCCGGAACTAGGCGAAAACTTGACGTGGACTTGGGAAACAGCAACCTCGGAACGCAAAGCCGGAAGCCTTCATTTAGTCGAGGGGGAGACAGGAACGTAGAGCCTTGGTCGAGTGAGAGACAGGAATGCAAAGCCTCGGTTGAGGGAGAGACAGGAACACAGAGACATGGAACATAGAACCGGAATCCCTCCTTGGGAATAGGACGTAGGGCCAGGACTCATAAAAATAACACAGAGCCGGGAGTCCTCCTTGGGAACAGGATGTAGGGCCGGGACTCATTCACAGAATGCTGAACACGACGAAAGAGTTCCGAACACTAGGTAGCGGCAGACAGCCAAACCTACTTAGCGAAGGTGTGGACACAGAGAGCCAGTTCCAAATACTAGATAGCGCCAAACGGCCGGACCTACCTAGTGAGGACGTGGACACAGAGACAGTTCAAAACAACGATAGGCTGTTCCTTATCTAGCTCTGGAAGTTGACATTTTCAGTGGTGCAGGCGAGGGTTACAGGAGAGGCAAGGCGAGGCAAGGCTTCAGACGAGGCAGGACGAGGCAAGACAAGGCAACGTAAGGCTTCAGGCACGGCTCCGGGAGGAAGATAAAGGGAAAGGAAGGGAACAGTCCAACAACTGAAGCTGAACCCAGGAGCTGTTTATGCAGCCAGCCCAAGATCAGAATCGTAGGCTTCAATTTAGGCATACAACAGAACAAAGGAAAACTGGAAAACCTTGAATAAGGAATGAGGGACTGGACCATAAACTGGAATGCGGACTTCACAGACCTCACCATGACAACCTCCTCTGAAACTTCTCCAATCCCAGCATTCCTCTTCTTAGATGAGGAGCCCAAAACTGTTCAGAATACTCAAGGTGAGGCCTCTTCAGTGCCTAATACAAACATTATAGCATAGAAAAGTTTTAGCATACATCTCTGTTCTTGCATTCTTGAAGAATTTGTGTAATGGATGTCGACATTGCATTTGCCTTCCTCAGCACCGGCTCAACCTGAAAGTTAACCTTTAAAATATTCTGCACAAACACTTCCAAGTCTCTTAGCATTTCAGACTTTTGCATTTTCTTCCCGTTTAGAAAAAAAATAGTCTGCACATTTATTTCAACTAACAAAGTGCAAAACCATGCATCTTACAACATTTTGTTTCATTTGCAACTTTCTTGCCCATTCGCCTAATCTCTCTGTCCTTCTGCAGCTTATCTGTTTCCTCAACAGTACATAACCCCCTTTAAATCTTCGTAACAAGTGCAAACTTGGCAACAAAGTCATCTTTTCCCTCAACTAAATCATTGATACAAAGAGGCGTAAACAAAGAGGCGGTCACAACACTGAGCCCTGCAGAACATCACAAGCCATTGGCAACCAACCAGAAAAGGATACTGATACTCGCTGCCTTCTCCCAATCATCAAGTGCTCCTAGCAGGCCGTAACTTTCCTGTGGTATCATGTGGTCTTAACTTGGTAAGCAGCTTTGTGAGACACTGTGTCAAAAGCTTTTTGGAAGTCCAAATATACAACATCCACTGATACCGCTTTATCTATCCGACTTGTAATTTCCACAAATAATTCAAACAGTTTCGTCAGATAAGATTTTACCTTAAGGAAACCACGATAGCTATGTCCTATCTTTTCCTATGTCACCACATACTTCATAAACACATCTTTAACAATTGACACCAACATCTTCCGAACCACTGAGATCAACCTAACTGGTCTGTAATACCCTTTCTACTGCCTTCCTCCTTTCTTCAAGGGTGGCATTTTCAATTTTCTAGTCGTGTGTCACCATGCCAGAATTCAATGCGTTTTGAAAGTACATTACTAATGCATCCACAATTTCTACCTTTTTCCTAAGGTGCAGTTCATGTGTTCAGCATGACTTCCGAACCCTTAGGTCTGTCAATTTTTTTTTTTTTTAGCACATTCTCCTTGTAGTTAAAACTGCACTCACTTCACTTCCCTCACACCCTTATGGCACACTGCTAGTGTCTTCCACAGTGAATATTGATGCAAAATACTCATTTAGTTCATCTTGCATCTCGTTGACTCTCGTTATTATTTTTCTGGCCTCATTTTGTAGACGTCCTATATCCACTCATGTCTTTCTTTTTTTTTCCACATATTTGAAAAAAAAATTTACTATTTACTTTCCACACTGATATTGTTTGCCTGCTTGCCTTCATATTTATATGTTTCATCCTTCTAATTTTTTAATTGCTCTCTGTATAATAAATGCTACCCAGTCCTCACACTTACGACTACTTTTTCCTTTGTTGTATGCATCTATTTTTGCTTTTACAGTGGTTTTGACTTCCCCCGTCAGCCACGGTTTTACTATTTGCCATCTGCGTATTTCCTTGCTTTGGAATACATCTATTGTGCACCTTCCTCAGATTTCTTCCCAGAAACTCCCGCCATTGATGTTTTGCTCTCTTCCCTGCCAACATCCCTTTCCAATTTACTTTGGCCAACTCTTCTCTCATATATCTGTAATTTCCTTTACTCCATTGGAATACTCTTATGACAGACTTTACTTACTCCATATAAAATTTCAAGTTGATCTCAATCATATTGGGATCACGGCTTCCTAAGGTTTTCATTTACCTTAAACTCTCTAATCGCCTCCGGTTCATTATACAGCACTTAATGCACTACAACTGAGTCCCTAGTAGGCTCAACGAAAAACTGCTCTCAAAACCCAAATCGTAAGTATTCAACAAACTCACTATCTTGACATCAGTGACCAGCCTAATTTCCCTAAATGGCCTGCATGTTGAAATCTCTCATGGCTATGATAACATTTCTCTTTTGACACTCTTTCTCTATCTAACATTGTAATCTGTGGTTCACATGGCAGCTGCTGTTGGGAGGCCTGTACAGAACTATTATGAGGGCCCTTTAGCACTTGCAGTTTCTGAGCTCAATCTACAAGGATTCAACATCTTCCGATTCTATGTCACATCTTTGTACTGAAGTGATGACATTCTTTGTCAGCAAAGTTACACCATACACTCCGCCTATTTTCACATACAACGTGTAACCTTGAACATTCAACTTCCAATGACAACCATCTTTCAGCCACGAATCATTGATGGTCGTAACATTTGTAATAGTGGAACAAGATTATCCACCCTAATTGTTATACTCTGTCCATTGAGGTATAACACTTTAAGTACACTAAGTGCTACCCTTTCTGATTTTGCATCCGTAATGTGCTGATGTTTACCATGCTGACCGCAATTTTGTGCTATCGTCTGACTATCCTTCCTGACTGCACGCTATCTTTGTTTTTTACCATCTGTCCTATCTTGAGACCCTTTACTCTGGTTCATAGCCCTGCCAAGTTAGTTTAAACACTGCCCAACATCTCTAATAAAGCTGCCCGCGAGAATATAGGTCTCCCTCATTTTCAGGTGCACCCATCAGATTTGATCAGGTTATACCTCAGCCCTCAGCCAGAAGAGATCTAAATTATTCAATTATTCAAACACCTGAAGCTCTGGCCCTGCACAGTTTTTCAGCCACGCATCAAACTGCCAGATGATGCTGTTTCAAATCTCAGTGGCGTGTGGCACAGACAACAATCCAGAAATTACTACCCTACAAGTCCTGATTCTGAACTTTCTACACAGCTCTCTAAATTCTCTTTCAGGACCTCTTTGCTTTTCCTTCTTACGTTATTCGTGCCAATACGTACCAAGACATCTGGTTGTTATCCGCCCCCCTATAGAATTCTGTGCACCGGATCGAAGACCTCCTTGAATCCGCTGTCTGTTCCCTGACTATTGAATTCCCTATCACTACCGCTCCCTTCTCAATCTTTCCCTTGTGCATCACGGATCTATGCTCAATGCCAGTAATCCGGTCTCCGAGCTATTCCCCTGGAAGTTCATCTCTGCCCTAACTGTCTATTCGTATTTCCATTACTCTCCTCTCCTGCAACTGAGTATGAAAGATTTAGTTCGTAATCTTGTTAGTCTCAGTTTTCTTTTCTTTTGTTCTGTACAGTTCTTATTCAAACTCAGCGAGCTATTCATTCCGTTTCTGTGTCTCTCCCTCTACATCTGAACCATCACGGAATATGATGTCAATTTGGATGGATGTCATAAAGGGAATATTCAACTGAATACAGAGTACTTTGCCTCTGAAACAGCAAACATGATCAAAGACCTCGTCTGCACCGACCATTCTCTCCACAGACCCTGCCTATAACCTCACATAGGACAAATGATGTTGAAGTCTAAATGCAGCCTCCATGGAGTCCTTGAAGTTCATGGATTATTCTACTCTGGTGTTAACACAAAAACTGTTAAATGCTCTTCTAGTAAGATCATCTGGACTCATTACCTTACAGTGCATTCGGCTATAACTTTGTATTACTATACATTGTCTGCCTTCTTCGTAACGGTTACACTTTATTCTGCATTACATCTTGCAGGCGATCAATGCTACGATTTTTTTTTACTGTATCTCAGTATATCGCAGTAAGAAATAGAGTTTCAATTTAACCCCTTCCGCAGTTTATTCAGAGTTAATGCACGCGGCAATACTATGAGTTTTGTCTCGCTTCCTGTCAAAACTGGGTGTGATATTAATCTATATTTGAAATTGCTTTGCATTTCGACTAAACCCAAAGACAGTAATAGAGTAATGGAGCACTAAAATATTGGAAGTGATTCTCTGCGTTCCGGGAAATAAAAGTTAAACTATTTAAACTTCCTCCATAACTCAGATACTCAATTCCTGGTAAAGTCCAAAATTTTCTCTGTAATCCATCAACTTTATTGATATCATCTTGTAGATGGGTCATTATAAAAGAGGAGAAGCAGGAATCAAATTTGGTTTCACAAAAGTCTTCGTCAACACAACATCGCAACGTCTGTACTCAGTATTTCGTTTTACGACCCAATCTACTTCTGACACCACTCTCAATGAATAATGTGTCTGTATTCCGAGATATCTTTGTTCTGCTGCACTGTTGAGTTCACTATGGAAATCCTAATCTCCTAAAGTACAACAAAATCAGCAATGATTTCAGCGGCACACGATACTCACAATCTTCAGACAGTTTCCCTGCCAGTATCTGGCTTTTGCTGCTAGACCAATATTTTCTCCAATTTATTACTTTTGCCTGAATGGAAAGCGACTGACTCTCCTGACAAGCCTACCTTTTGTGACTTTGTCAAAGGCCTTAAGAACGTCCATATAGACAAAGTCGACTGCCTTTTTAGGAAACCTAATCGAAAAACTCTCTACGATTGTTTAAACAAGATGTACAAAGCACAACGCCACACTTCTTGTCAACATAAATGCTGGAACACCTGTGCCTTAAAATTAACTTCCAATAATTTTCCTGCTACTGATACCATACTCACTGTCCTATAATTACCTGGCACGGTGAATTCCTTGGACAACAGAATAGTTAATCAGTAACTATCATCCAGTCTTCCGGCACTTCAGCCATGACAAATGACATTTGAAATTCTTCTGATAGCTCCCCTGCAATTCTTCCAGTAGCAGAAAAGGACACCGTCATACGCTAGGTACTTAATCTACCATAATTTGCCACATGTCTGCAGCATCACCTATTTTATAGGCCAGATATGGTCCATTACATCACTAACGTTTTCTGTTCGTTGTACAGGGTCCATGTCCGTCTTCCCAGTAAATTGATAATGTAAGACTTATTTAAGATAACCGTCATTTCTTTCAGCACCATGCATAGATGATCGTTCTGGTTTTTATGCGGATCACAATTTCCCTTGTTATCCTGTTGCTCTGGATATATCTGTATAAACCCCTGAGATTATCATTCACTTTGTATGTTTGTGCAACCACGCAACTTCCTTTAGTCCTCAAACAACAGGAATTCTGCAGATGCTGGAAATTCAAGCAACACACATCAAAGTTGCTGGTGAACGCAGCAGGCCAGGCAGCATCTCCAGGAAGAGGTACAGTCGACGTTTCAGGCCAAGACCCTTCGTCAGCACTAACTGAAGGAAGAACTAGTAAGAGATTACTAGTACTAGTAATCACTACTAGTAAGACATTCTGTAGTAAGATACCGTCGAATGTATGCCATCCATACAGACCTGCATTACAGCACGGCTTTGAGGTTGTACAGGAGAAAGCAATAACAGAATACAGAACAAAGCATTGGAGTTATAAAGAATGCACTACACGCATAAAACTGTTAACACTACAATGATATACAATGCAATACACAGCGATTGCTGGAGAAACTCAGCAGGTCAGTCGGCATCTATGGCAACGAAAGGTAGACCGTGTTTCACGTTTAGTCATCTCCGCAGGACGTTGTTTGATCAAGGGTGTATCTTATCAAACTAGACCACACTTAGGCCGTTATAGACTTTATTAAAAAAGCTATGGATGAGTCTACCCATCGAAATTGTCAGGGCTTTCTCAGCCGGAAGCCCTGGATCAACAAGAAAACCGGAATCTGCTGAGAGCCAAGTTAGAGGCATTCAAATCTGGAGGTTAGGAATTCTACAAGAGATGTATATAGGATCTCCGGAAAGTCTTATCTCGGGCGCAGTACAGATTCCCATCAAGGCTCGAACCGACGAGGAATTCTCAACAGCTGTGGCAAGGTTTTGAATGCCATGACGTCCTACAAAGTTATATCTTCCGACATAGGGGCAGCAGAACTTTTCTTCCAGATGAGCTCTATGATTGCTATGCTCAAGTCTATCACCAGGACAGGAGGAACCATCTAGCACCCCCATGTGGCCATTGGTCTCTGTCTCTGAAAGTGACCGACTGGTAACCGTCACGATAGGGATTTCAAGAAAATATCCGGTCCGGGTGGAGAACCTGCCGAAAAATGACGACCTGTGCTGACTAACTGCCAGCATTGGCAAAACTTGTTATTCGTTGATCATGTTTACAGTGACTCTTCCATAGATTTGTGAAGAATTCCACCAGAAAAAGAATCTGAGGGTTATGTGTGGTGACATCTATGTACTCTGATAATAAATTACACTTTGACTTTGGTCTACCTTTGAGTCTGGTCACGTGACTGGCAACAATGAATATAGAATTGAGTCAGGTTTTATATAAAGAAACAAGCATTTATTAAACTCTGCTCAAGTGTATAGCGAAATATATTTAAACGACTGACTTTACTGGAAGTTAACTGCTGTACAGCAACTCTGGATCAGGTCTTAAAAGGGTAAATGCGAAAACAGTTCTTAAAGTGGTAAATTCGAACACAGATTTTAGAATAGTAAATTCGAAAGTCCAAGATATTTATACAGTCAATTGGGAGAGACTTTCCTGAAGTAAAGCTTTCCTCGAAGACATCAGGTTACTGCTGATCCCAGACGGAACCTGCTTTGTCTGCAGGATTCACGATGATGGAAATAAAACATTTTAACTGAACTGACCTTTTCCTCTGGCGAATAGACTCTGCACTATCCTTCCTGCTTTTGCAGGGGATATCTCAGTTGCAGGTCACTTTTACTTGAACGAAGATTCAATGAAGGTCGATTCTCTCCAAAACCGCCAAACGATATCAGCTTTACTCGACTCGGCGAATTCTTGTATTTTGGTAAGGTCTTCACTATCCAATACTACTTACAGTAGAAAGTAGAGCTCCACTTTAAAACAGAACTGCGTCATCAGCTGAATACGCAGCAAAACACAGTGTCTAACACAAAAGTAAACTGAAAACTAACCTGAGTCACCAGGGGTCTCCCTCTTATATACTTGTTGAGAACAGGTTATCATGTGACCTCACAAGCGGGAAAATTACATCATGTGACCTCCGCAAGGCCATTGTGGGATGAGTGACAGGACAATGCAGCCGTGGTGCAGTTAAAACAGAGCACAACAAACACCAGACTGAAAGTGTTATATTTCAATTCAGGCAGCATGATATATCAAATGAACAATCTTGAAATTCAGCTACAGATTGACAAGTATGACGTGGTGGTCATCTCTGAAACTTGGGTAAAGGATGGCTGCTATTGGGAGCTGAATGTCCAAGGTTATACCGTGTATCGGAAAGATAGGTTGGTAGGTTGAGGTCTTGTTGTTGCCCCGTGTATAAGAAATAATATTAAATCATTAGAAAGGAATGACAGAGGCTCTGAAGGTGTCGAGTCTCTGTGGGTTTAGATAAGAAAAGGCCCCTAATGGCAGTTGTACACAGGTTTTCAAACAGCAGTCGGGATTTGGATTACATATTATAGCAGGAAACAGAAAGGCTTGTCAGAAGGGCAACATCATGAGAATCGTTCGGGATTGTAACATGAAAGTGGATTGAGAAAACCAGGTCAGTACTAGACTTCAAGACAGATAATCCTTAGATTGTCTAAGGGATTGTTTTTTTTAGAACCGATTTTTATTGAGCCCACCAGGTGATAGTCTGTGCTGGATTTGGTGTTATGCAATGACCATGAGGTAATAAGAGAGCGTAAGTTTAAGGAACACTTAGGAAACAGTGATCACAGTATGATTGCGTTCACTTTGACATTTGAGAAGGAGAAACTAAAGTCCAAAGTTTCGGTATTTCAGTAAAATAAAGGAAATTATAACGGCATGAGAGAGGAACTGGCCAAAGTTTACTGGAATGGAATACTGGCAGAAAGGACTGTAGTGCCGCAATATCTGATATTTCTGTGCAAAATGAGGAAAGTGCAAGACATATATATATTCCAAATAAGAATATATTTTCGAATGGAAGAAGTAAACTACCGTGGCTGGCAAGTGAAGTCAGAGCCAATGTAATAGCAAAACAGAGGGTATACAAGGAAACCGAAGCTAGTGGGAAGATAAAGGATTGGGAAGCTTTTAAAATCGTGCGGAATGAAAATAGGAAGTTCAGTAGGAAGGAAAAGATCAATTATGAAAGGAAGCTGGGGACTAATATCTAACAAAAATACGAAAAGGTTTATTTTTCCCCCAAGTATATAAAGGGTAAAAGAGAGTCGATGGTAGTTATAGAACTGGTAGAAAATGACGCTGCAGATATCCTAATGAGAGAATGAGATGACAGAGGAACTGAATGCGTTTTTTATATCAGTCTTCACAGCGAAAGATTTGCATTATACTGGACAATCAAGATTGTCAGGGAAATGAAGTATGTGCAGTGAAAATTACGAATCAGAACGTGCTCTGGAAGCTTGAATGTCTGAAGGTGGATAAGTCTGCAGGAGCTGATGGAATTCACGCTCGGGTTCTGAAGGAAGGGAGCGATTGTGGAGGCATTAACAACGACTTTTCAAGAATCGACAGATTTTGGCATTGTACCGGATGGCTGCAAATATGCAAATGTTAGTCCGCAAATTAAGAAGGGTAGGAGGCAGCAGAAAGGAAACTATAGACCTGTTAGTCTGACCTCAGTGCTTGTGAAGTTTTTGGAAGAGATTGTATGGCATGAGATTACGGATTACCTGGAGGCACATGACAAGATAGGCCAGAGCCAGCATAGTTTCCTGAGAGAAAAAAAAAATCTTGCCTGACAAACCTGCAGCAGATTTTGAGCAAATTACAAGCAGAGTAGACAAAGGAGTTGCAATAGATGTGGTGTCCTTGGATTTTCAGAAGGCCTTTGACAAGGTCCCGCACATGAGGCTGCTTAGCATCATAAGATCCCATGGCATTACAGGGAAGTTACTAGCATGGGTGGAGCATTGATTAATCGGCAGAAAGCAGAGGGTGGGCAAAAAAGAGGTCCGATTCTGGCTGGCTATAGGTAACCAATGGAGTTCCACAGGGGTCGCTGTTGGGACCGCTGTTTTTTACGATATGTTTCAATGATATGACTATGGGACTATTGCATTTGTAGTTAAACTTCCCGATGATACAAAGATAGGTGAAGGAGTGGGTGGCGTTGAGGAAACAGAAAGACCTAGATTGTTTAGGGGAATGGGTAAAAGAAGTGACAAATAAAAGTAGTGCTGAAATGTGTATGGTCAAGCACTTTGAGGGAAAAATAAACAGGCAGACTGTCATTTAAATGGGCAGAGATTTAAAATGTAGAGATGAAAAGGGACTTGGGACTCCTTGTGCAAGTTACCCTAAAGGTTAACCTCCAGGTTAAGTCTGTGGTGAAGACGGCGAATGCAATTTTGGCATTCATTTCTGGAGTATAGAATATAAGAGCAAGGATGTGATGTGGATGTTCTATAAGGCAATCGTGAGACCACACTTAGAGTATTGTGTGCAGTTGTGGGCTTCTTATTTTAGGAAGGATTTACTGACATTTGGGAGGGTTCAGAAAATATTCACGACAATGATTCCAGGAATGAAAGAGTTACCGTATGAGGAACGTCTGGCTGCTCTTGGACTGTATACTCTGGAATTCCGGAAAATGACGGGCGATCTCATGATGACATTTCGAATGTTAAAATGCCTGAACAGATTAGCTATTGCAAAGTTATTTCTCATGGTAGGGGAGCATAGGACAAGAGAGCTCGAATTGAGGATTGAAGGACGTCAATTTAGAGCAGAGATGCGGAGAAATTACCTTAGTCAGAGGGTGGTAAATCTATGGAATTTTTTTGCCAGGAGCGGCTGTGGAGGCCAAGTCATTGGCTGTATTTAAGTCAGAGGTAGATAGGTTCTTGAGTAGCCAGGGCATCAAAGGGTATGGGGATAACGCGATTTATTCGATTTGCTCATGATTGAATGGCAGAGCAATGTCGATGGCCGAATGTCCTGCTTCTGCTACTATTTCTTATGGCCTTATAATTATGATTTCACTTACGTAGAATGAAAGAAAATCACTTAATTCTACTTTTGCATTTGCGTGATTGGCATTCATCCTCTACTGTTCAATATATTTAAAGCTATTGTTCCAATCATTTAATGGTCGGGCAGCAATTGTGTCTGCAGAGGTTTATGGAGACTTTCCCTTGAATGGTAATACAAATAATTATTTAATGGTCTTTACACAAGAATAATACATATTGTTAGTAACGCTGGCAAGATTAACATCGGTGTTGTGATTTTCCCACCGGGTTTGCATAATCGTTGTATTCACTTCTGTACGCCAAATATATACTGCATGAGCCCCCAGCCTGCAAGGTTTATGCAATTTACTACCCGATACTGGCTGCCGTTGGCATCCCCGGTGAGTTCTGACCTCAACCGTACTGTCAGTAAGGCTGAAATAATTTAACTGTTCTTGATTGATATTTGGTAAAGTAATTCGTCTGCCCAGATGCTTGGAAAAAAAAATAAAATCATCATTTAGCCCGAAAATACTGGATTGTAATGAATAAAGTTTCAGGCTGAAGTCATTAACACTAACATTGAGAGACTTTATTGTGAGGCGTGCTATTAAGAACTTCTTAGCTACATAAGGATTCGAGGTATTTTAAGAGCAACATTATAGCAAGTATCAAGATTGGTGCTCTTGAAAATCCAGCTTGTTATATATGCATGTGGCTGACAATGGTGGGATAAGTCTTAAATTTATAATTTGCTGTTGTATTTATTTGGGAGACGGAGACCAAGCCCACAGAAGTAAAAAAAAACAAAAAAAAAAAACAGCGACTTAATGGGCCATATAAAGACTACAGAGGAGGAGGTGCTTATTCTCTTCAGTTAAACTTGGATGGATAGATTTTCAGCCCTCACTTGGTTTTCCATCGGACCTTATAGGAGGCTGGTGTCGAAATCGCAGAAGTCTTAGTCGAAGTATTTAGCACGTCCTTAAACAGGCAAAGAGCCGGAGGACTGAACGAGAGCTAACGTGGTTTCATAGAACATAGATATAGAACATAGAACATGGAATAGTACAACACAATACAGGCCCTTCGGCCCACAATGTTTTGTCGACCCTCAAACCCTGCCTCCTATATAAGCCCCCATCTTAGATTCCTCCATATACCTGTCCAGTAGTCTCTTAAACTTCACTAGTGTATCTGCCTCCACCACTGACTCAGGCAGTGCATTCCATGCACCAACCACTCTCTGAGTAAAAAAAAACCTTCCTCTAATATCCCCCATTAAACTTCCCTCCCCTTACCTTAAAGCCATGTACTCTTGTATTGAGCAGTGGTGCCCTGGGGAAGAGGCGCTGGCTATCCACTCTATCTATTCCTCTTATTATCTTGTACACATCTATCATGTCTCCTCTGATCCTCCTTCTCTCCAAAGCGTAAAGCCCTAGCTCCCTTAATCTCTGATCATAATGCATACTTTCTAAACCAGGCAGCATCTTGGTAAATCTCCTCTGTACCCTTTCCAATGCTTCCACATCCTTCCTATAGTGAGGTGATCAGAACTGGACACAATACTCCAAGTGTGGCCTAGCTAGAGTTTTATAGAGCTGCATCATTACATCCCGACTCTTAAACTCTATCCCTCGACTTATGAAAGCTAACACCCCATAAGCTTTCTTAACTACCCTATCCACCTGTGAGGCAACTTTCAGGGATCTGTGGACATGTACCCCGAGATCCCTCTGCTCCTCCACACTACCAAGTATCCTGCCATTTACTTTGTACTCTGCCTTGGAGTTTGTCCTTCCAAAGTGTACCACCTCACATTTCTTCGGGTTGAACTCTATCTGCCACTTCTCAGCCCACTTCTGCATCCTATCAATGTCTCTCTGCGATCTTTGACATCCTCTACACTATCTAGAACACCACCAACCTTTGTGTTGTCTGCAAACTTGCCAACCCACCCTTCTACCCCCACATCCATGTCGTTAATAAAAATCACGAAAAGTAGAGGTCCCAGAACAGATCCTTGTGGGACACCACTAGTCACAATCCTCCAATCTGAATGTACTCCCTCCACCACCACCCTCTGCCTTCTGCAGGCAAGCCAATTCTGAATCCATCTGGCCAAACTTCCCTGGATCCCATGCCTTCTAACATTTCTGAATAAGCCTACCGTGTGGAACCTTGTCAAATGCCTTCCTAAAATCCATATAGATCACACCCACTGCACTACCCTCATCTATATGCCTGGTCACCTCCTCAAAGAACTCTATCAGGCTTGTTAGACAGTATCTGCCCTTCAAAAAGCCATGCTGACTGTCCCTGATCAGACCATGATTCTCTAAATGCCTATAGATCCTATCTCTAAGAATCTTTTCCAACAGCTTTACCACCACAGACGTAAGGCTCACTGGTCTATAATTACCCGTACTATCCCTACTAACTTTTTTGAACAAGGGAACAACATTTGCCTCCTTCCAATCCTCCGGTACCTTTCCCGTGGACAACGAGGACATAAAGATCCTAGCCAGAGGCTCAGCAATCTCTTCTCTCGCCACGTGGAGCAGCCTGGGGAATATTCCGTCAGGCCCCGGGGACTTATCTGTCCTAATGTATTTTAACAACTCCAACACCTCCTCTCCCTTAATATCAGCATGCTCCAGAACATCAACCTCACTCATATTGTCCTCACCATCATCAAGTTCCCTCTCATTGGTGAATACCGAAGAGAAGTATTCATTGAGGACCTCGCTCACTTCCACAACCTCCAGGCACATCTTCCCACCTTTATCTCTAATCGGTCCTATCTTCACTCCTGTCATCCTTTTTTTTTCTTCACATAATTGAAGAATGCCTTGGGGTTTTCCTTTACCCTACTCGCCAAGGCCTCCTCATGCCCCCTTCTTGCTCTTCTCAGCCCCTTCTTAAGCTCATTTCTTGCTTCCCTATATTCCTCAATAGACCAGAAAGGTTGCGGTGAGATGGAATACAGCATGTAGACCAGTGAACCGGAGGTCAATAGTTGTTAACTTATTGGAAAGTATTCTAAGGCGTGCGTTATGTAAGTACAGTATTAGGAAAGGTGGGGACTAATTACCAATAGTGAACATGGTTTTGTGATCTTAGGACATGTCTTAGTGAGCTTCGCAAGGTACCGACCAGGATAGTTGACCAAGAAAAGATAGTCCAAATGGCTTTAAGTAAAGTTTTTGCAAAGTCGTTCAAGACGGTCAAGTTACATTTCATTTTGGAATGCTTGAAAGCTGGAATTGAGATTGGCTTTGTGAATTGTATAGCGGATAGTTGTCTCTTTGATTGTTGGCTGGTAGTGCGCTGTAGGGATCGGTGCAAGGTACGTTGTTGTTATGCATACCAACGGCATGGGACAGCAGATTTTGGATGTAGTGGACAACGGGAAAGGCTATGAAAGATGGAAGTGGGATCTAGATCAGCTGAGAAATGAATGGAAATGGAAAATGCAATCTAACTCAGACTTGTGAGGCATAATATGCACCTATTTCACTCCGTGCGTATATTTCTAATTATTGATGTATTTTATGAACGTTTTGATTTTTCTCAGCTTAAGCGATTAAAATCTAATGTACGGGCAGAGCCAAGCACACTAGTTCCTCAATTGATAGGAACTTGTGAAAAAAAATAGTAGTGATTAGCATTGCGGTGTTCTGGAGATTTACATACACATTTTAATGTGGCCTAAGTTTTGATGCGATTTTGTAGTGAAGTTTTAATTCTACCAGTTGTTGGTATTACTATTAGAATAAAGTATACTATGCTCATGTTCCATTGTCTTTCGTTTTCCTGTTTTATTTCAGTGTATTAGGTCTCTGAATTGATAATTTCGCTGTAGCTAGTAAAGTTGTAAAAATTCTTATTTGGATAATGTATACCTTATTCATGTTCCATAGTATTTCAGTTTTCGAACTTCATTCAACATATTTCTGATAATTTCAGTTATTGATCTCTGCGAGTTGTGCGTGTTTGAGGTGGCTCTATTCATTTTTCTTTTCGTGATTTTTTATCTATAATATTATATCATGGCGGTTATTGTGGATTGTCTTTTCTGTAATAATGTATCGATCGGAATATAATTTGTAAGACTCTAGCTCTAAAACGCGGTTCATGCATGGATTTATTACAAGGTATAGTGTGTTTCATGAGTTTCACTGTTAAATCAAGGTTTTGGGGAATGAGTTTTGCCATTTGATTTTCATGGGTTTTGCCACTTGATTGTAATTAGCTCGAGTTAACATTCTATAGGATCCTATAAAGTGTAGGTACGCTTCTGGTATGCCCTTACATTTTCTCTTTTTCTTGAATTTGTTGGACGTTTGTTGTGTATTTTGTTTTGCCTTTTTTTTGTGTTAACCATCTAGTTGTCTTGAAAATCAATGTTTGCTGCTGCAGTACATTGCAATGCAAAATAACTGAAATCTATCAATTACAATAAACATATACAATTAAATTAAATAAGTAGTGCAAAAAGAGCACGAGAAATGATATTACCCATTCAGAAATCTACTGGAGGAAGGGACCAAGCTGTTACTGACACTTTTAAAACTGGGCAGAAAAATAGTTCCTCACTGAATCAATAAGCTGAACGGCTTGGTTCCGCTCCGTAGTGCATTTTTGCGCCATGATTTTTTGTGAGTTAATAGGAATTACGTAGCATGAGGTTTAGCTGCACTTACAGAGGCACTGTTAGTGTTTAATTTGAAATGTTGATTTCAGAATACCCGAACGGAAATGAGTCACGTGTCAGGAAAAGTTAAAAACAAAAAAAAAAAATCTGCACTGAACTGGAATGATCCTTACATTATAGAGTCATAGAGCACAACAGTTATCATTGACAGAGGTCGGCATAGATCGGTTAACGTCCTGAAATATACCTATGATTGCCCAGTTATTTAAATCTTGCAATTTCGTTGTGTCCTTCTCGTTTCTGCAGTTAATGCCATGGCGATAGCGATCCTGTATAAGGACAAGTGCGGACTTTCGAAATGCATTACTTGCTACTTGATAGCCATGTCGTGGGCAGACATTCTGGTTGTTTTCACCAGCGTTATACTGCATCGCATCGTTGGCATTTATTTTCCTGGGAACTACCTGTCACTTACGACCGCATGTCGGGCCAAAACCGTTCTAATTTATGCAACCAGGGATGCTTCAGTCTGGTTAACAGTCGCGTTTACTTTCGACCGCTTTTTAGTCATCTGTTGTTAGAAAATGAACGCTAGATTTTGCACGACCAAAGCATCCGCTACCATTATAGGAACAGTGGCAACTCTGGGCTGTTAAAAAATTATCCCCTGGTTCTTCGCACTGGAAAGTATGTATTCAATGAATAACCTACCCTGGTACTGTCGGTTAAGACCAGTCTTTCACACATCACCATTTTGGCAATCATATTCTTATTTTGGTTGGATATGTATTCCTTTTCTTCCAATTTTTATCATTCTGTGTCTCAATACTTTGACCGTGAAGTGTATAATATTGGCAAATAGAATTCGCCGAACACTGCGGGGCGAGATGGAGACAGAAGGGATTGCCGACCCCCAGATAGAAAACCGGAGAAGATCTATCATTTCACTCTTTGCTGTATCAGCCAACTTCATAACGCTGTGGCTCCCTTTCTTAATAAACTGCATATATATTCGGATTACCAACCAGTATTTTATTACAGGTCACAGTGATCCTGCCTATGTCTTTCAGGAGACTGGATCTGTGCTACTGCTTCTGAGTTGCTGCACGAGTACGTTTATTTACGCAGTTACACAAAGTAAGTTCAGAGACGAAATAACGAAAATATTCGTATATCGAATGATTCATACCGCTAATGTAATTCAAAGATGGACATTGATATCATACTAAATGAACGTTAAACATAAGATGAATTGTGTTTAATAGCTTGTATACCATCAGCACAACTCGTAATTGACGTCATTTCCAATTGCACAACGTCTTACGAAATCGAGTTCAACTTAATAACACAGCATACAAATATTTATGTTCACATTTGGCCGTAGGTGTCCTCAGAAATCAAATACCGTATGCACCATAGACAGTTACAGAACAATCTTATTTCTCTCCTTTCAATCCATGCGAAATTCCGCAATCACGAATGCATTATCGCAAATAATCCCTTCCATGAATCGCTCAAAAGCCATTCATTTTTTCCCCCAGATGGCTTTCATAACATTAGTGCATGAACCCATGTATATTCAATCATCCTCATCGCACTCAGTGGAAGTTAATCGAAATACTTGATGTAGCAATTGACTTCCCAACAGAGTACATCATTCTCAACCTGAATAATTTCCATTGCGTATCTATTGGATTTTTACCCTCTGGGTTCGATGCTCATGCCCGCAGCACACTCCCGAATAAACATCCGATGCCTCATTCGAACACTGCTATACACAATTTCGATTCAGTTTGCATTCACTGCATTTGATTCATAGAGATTTGGTAAATTGCTCTCTCAACAATTTCCGGTAAAGTGCTCAAGTTCCTCTGTTGCAGTCTTAGTTCCTTATCATGCCACTAATACTGAATATTACCTTACATGTAATAATCACTTACGTACGAACGTATCTCTGCTTTTACAACATAGAACATGAAACAACGAAGATCAGAGCACAGTATGGAAAGTTGGCCTCCGATGTTGTATCCACATTTCACCTTACTCCAAGAAAAATCTAACCCTTACCTCTGACATGGCTTATAACCAGCCTTTTCAGTTTTTTTTCAATTCCAAGTTGTTTTTTTTTCTTTTTATTTCATTAGAATGGCAATCAACTCTCAGGTGTATAACGGATTTTGAAGTTTAACTCAGATTGCTTATTGAGAACACATATTTTACACATTGGTATTGATATTTCCTGTTTGTTCTCTATCCCAGGTGCGAACTATATTAGTCAATTGTTCCTTTGATACAAATCGAATAAAGGTAACCTCGTTTTTTTTTTCTGAAATGCTCCTATATAATTTGGAGCCTCATTTTTATTTCCATTTATCCAACAATATAATGGTTTAATCTTCATCCTGTTTGGTATAAACTTTAAAAAAATCATATAATCGAGAGTTGGAAACAATATAATGGATTGCCTTTAGTCTAATGTGATGAATACATCTCAGTATTCACTGCTTGATCGTAATTTACTTCGAATAATTACCATTAAGCAACACAAACTATCTGAATTGTCACTTATATCTTCATGCTATTCCTGCGTTACAATAAATGTATTTATTTTTATTGTCATACTTATTAGCATCAGAATTGCTTCTTTTCCTAGACGTTTTTCATTATGAAGTCCAATCGATTACCATATTGCTGATAAATCTAATGTGATTTAAGAAGCTGGTCATATTTTACCTGGCCTGCAATTACTTCAACGTAAAAATTATAAATGAGTTAGTCCAACAAGAAATTACACCTTTTATGATGTACGTTGCACACACTTCGCGTGGCGCTCATTCACGAGTTCCACCATATTCTGAAACCTACGCTTTAAAGAAACCAATGAACAAGCTCCCACAGCCGTCTGCGCTAATGAACGCCCTACATCTAAAAACAGTGACGTAATCTCTGTTCTAAGTAGGAGTCCCTGTATTCGGAGGCTCTGCCTTCTGGTCCTGAGTAAACACCCTCTGCAATCCACTATATTTGACTCTTCCGACAGTCGATATATTTAAACAAGACTGTTACACGTTTCGCATCTGGCCCACGTGCGGAGTGAGAGACACTGAAGCGGGTCGATAGTTCACAGACTTTACTGCAAACAATATTGAAGGGGAAAGAAAACAATAAACGCTAGGCCAAACAGGTAAGTAACACTCTCAAATGGGAAAACGAAGCTGAAAAGAACAGCAATAATATAAAACGAATACCACTCGTCTTCAGAGCCAGTTGCTTGACGTCCAATTTCTCAGGTAATGCCGAATGCAAACAGGGAGCGAAGCGTTACTGTGCTTTGTTGAAGTCTCGAAAAGCACTGCGACGACAACTATGGAGTTCAATACTATCACAATGAAATAATAATTAGCGGACACGTGCATATTCACAAAGGCAATTACCGTACCTACTGCGCTGCCGAATCCTGGGATGTGACAGGGCACCCCTCTCTAGGAGCAGCCCCTAAGGTGCCGCAGACCTGACTCCACTGGAAGTCCCGGATCAGCGACTTGTCCAAGATGTCCTTCGCCGCGATCCAAGGACGTTCTTCAGGACCATACCGTTCGCAGTCCACAAGGTACTGGTCCTTACGACGTATCCAGCCAGATGCCAGGAGGCGCCGCACCGTATAGAGAAGGGAAATATCTACGAGGCGGGGAGGAGGTGCAGGTGAGATGACTGGGACCAGGGGAGAGGTAGTAACCAGCTTGAGCTGGGAAAAATGGAAAGCTGAGTGGATCTTCAATGATGCTGCTAGACGAAACCTATAGGACAACTTGTTGACAACCTTTTACGGCACAAACGGTCCAACATAGCGCGATGCCAATTTCCGGCTCTCTACTTCCGCTGGAAAATCCCTTGATGCAAACCAGTACTCCTCTTCTGGCTTGAATAGCTGTCGACCGAACCGATGAGCCTGCCGGGAGTGTTGTTTCTGTCTCGTCTCCAGGGGTGCTTGTACCTCTGGATCAGCAGTTCAGCAGCAGGGACTCCTATGTCAATTCCTGTCAGGGACGAGCGGGTGCTGGACTCCCTTCTGGCATTCAAAGGGAGACATACTGGAGACAGACAACTGGAGGTTATAGTGGGCGACCTTTGCGCAAACCATTTGGGATTTGCAGAATGTGGGGTTGGAAGAGGCAAGACAACGCAGGGTTGTCTCCAACTCCTGGTTCACTCTCTCAGTCGGGCAATTAGATTGGGTGTGGAAGCCAGATGAACATCTAGCTGTGGCTCCTACAAGGGAGCAGAAAGCCTTCTAAAAGCGGTAAGTGAACTGTGGTCCACGATCAGACACTATGTCTTGATGAAAGTCCTGGAGGCTGAACACATAACCATGGGTGTGGCAGTCTGACGAACCGATGGGAGCTTGTGGAGGGCAACGAATTTGGCACCCTTAGAAAATCGATCCACAACTACGAAAATGGCGGTGCTTCCATTAGACGGGCGCAGACAAGTGATGAAATCTACTGCGAGTTGGGAGCAGGGGCGGTAGAGTACAGGCAGTGGACTTAACAGACCAGCACGGCGATGGCGTGTTGTCTTGTTCCGAACGCAGGTGGGACAGGCAGATACAAAGATGTGGATATCCTGGGTCTTCCATGGCCCTGTCCGTGAAATCCGCATTCCGGTTCATGGTCCGGTCCATCGACCTTTGCTCCATGTTTTCCTGTCTACCCTGTTTCTGTTCCCGTTGAGCACTAATTGAAGCAGCTGATTCTCGATGGGGCTGGCTGCATAAATACCTCCAGAGACGAGGGCGTGGCTGCTGGATTGTTCTTGTCCTTGCTCCTTGTATCCCTTCCCCTGCCTTCTGTTTCCTTGCCTGAAGGCTTGCCTGGTCTTGCCGGTAACTCTCACCTCACCTCGTCTGAAGTTCTTGTCTTGCTTTCTATTGCCGTTACCCTGCGCTGGGTTCTGTCCCTTCCTGTTCTTGCCTCCGTAGGGTAAGCCAGGCCAGATTGCCGATACCCTGCGGTGGGTTCTGTCCCGTCCTGTCCATTGCCTCCGTCGAGTGGAGATCATCGTCCTGCCCAGGTGATCCGCGCCCTGCTCAGGAGTACCGCGCCCTGCCAGGAGGCGCTTCAAGATCCCGGGCCTCTAGCTAAGCTTCTCCTCCAGTCTCCAGCCCATCCTCGCCTCCCCTCAAGTCTCTAACCGAGCCTCGTGCCAAGCCAAGCTTCAAGACCCCAAGCCCCAAGTCTCTTGTCTCAAGGCTCGCCTCAAGTCTCTAGTCTCAAGACTCGCCTCAAGTCTCTGGTCTCCAGCCTCGCCCCAAGTCTCTGGACTCCAGCCTCGCCTCAAGTCTCAAGCCTGAAGACTCCAGTCTCGTGCTGCCTGCCAGCCAAGTCACGTCCTTGCCTAGTTCTGGGGCCCGAGCCAGAGGCAAGACCCAGGTTCCGAGTCCATGCCCAGTCTGTGGCTCGGAGTCCAAGCCCTGGCTCGTAGCTCTCTTGAACTGTGTTGTTCCGGGTTCCCGGTTTTCGTGTCCATGTCCTTGCCCTCACTATGTATCCTTGTCCTGTCCCTAGTACTTCAGTGTCTGTGTCTAGCACTTGGGTCCGTTCCCAGCCACCTCCTTATGACAGGGTCGTAGATTGCCGCGAAAACCATGGAAGAAAGAAAAAAAAATGTGTAGGAACAACAGAGGGAGGCGATGGGCGGGCTAGGAGATAAGGTAAGAAAAGGGAAATTGAGAAGGAGGGTGTGGTTGGGGGCATAACCAGAAGTTTGAGAAATCGATGCTCATGGCATCACGTTGGAGGCTACCCAAAAGGAATTAAAGGTGTTGTTCCGCCAACCTGAGTGTGGCCTTATCACGCCTGCGGAGGAGGCAATGGATAGACATATCAGAATGGGAATGGGAAATGGAATTAAAATGGGCGGGCACGAGGAGGCGCAGTTTGTTCTCGTGGACGGAGTGTAGATTTTCAGCGAAGCGTCTCTCAACCAGTGTCGTGTCTCACCAAAGACAGGCGACCACACCGGGTGTACCAAACACAACCAATGACACCCACGGACTCACATGAGATGTATTGCCTCACCTGCAATAACTGTTTCGGGCCCTTAATGGTAGTCAGAGAGGAGGTGTAGTGGCAGGTATAACAGTTGATCTGCTTGCAAGGATAAATACCAGGAGGGAGATCAGTGGGGAGGGACGATTGGATGAGAGTGTCGCGTAGGGAGTTGTCCCTGCGAAAAGCAGGATGTGGGGTGTTAAGGTGAGGGAGGGAAAGATCTGCTTGGTGATAGGTTTCCATTCGAGCCTGCAGTTTCGGAGAATTATGTCCTGGATGTGGAAGCTGATGGGGAGATAGGTGAGGACAAGAGGACCCTTATCCCTAGTAGGGTTGCGGGAGGATAGGGTAAGAGCAGACGTGAGTGAAATGGAGGAGATTAAGTTGAGGGCAGCGTCAATTGTGGAGGAAGGGAAGTCATTTTCTTTGAAAAAGGATGACATCTCTTTCGTTCGAGAATGAAAAGCTTCATCCTGAGCGCAGAC
>NC_086104.1:118761599-118764025 GCF_963921235.1 Mobula hypostoma
GACCTGTGACTGTGTGTGTGTGTGTTGT
Source organism: Mobula hypostoma (assembly GCF_963921235.1). Taxonomy (NCBI): domain Eukaryota; kingdom Metazoa; phylum Chordata; class Chondrichthyes; order Myliobatiformes; family Myliobatidae; genus Mobula; species Mobula hypostoma. The sequence goes on from NC_086104.1 coordinate 118,761,628, forward strand.
CATGGGGACCTGTGACTGTCGTGTGTGTGTGTGTTGTAATGGGGACCTGTGACTGTCGTGTGTGTGTGTGTGTTGTGATGGGGATCTGTGACTGTCGTGTGTGTGTGTGTGTTGTAATGGGGACCTGTAACTGTCATGTGTGTGTGTGTTGTAATGGGGACCTATGACTGTCGTGTGTGTGTGAGTTGTAATGGTGACCTGTGACTGTCGTGTGTGTGTGTGTGTGTTGTCATGGGGACCTGTGACTATCGTGTGTGTGTGTGTGTGTGTGTGTGTTGTAATGGGGACCTGTGTCTGTCGTGTGTGTGTGTGTGTGTGTGTGTGTTGTAATGGTGACCTGTGACTGTTGTGTGTGTGTGTGTGTGTGTGTGTTGTAATGGGGACCTGTGTCTGTCGTGTGTGTGTGTGTGTGTTGTAATGGTGACTTGTGACTGTCGTGTGTGTGTGTGTGTTGTCATGGGGACCTGTGACTGTCGTATGTTTGTGTTGTAATGGGGACCTGTGGCTGTCCTATGGATTTCCAGAAAGCATTAAATACTGTAACTGGTCACGAATTTGGGGGAGGTGCAGTTCAGAGTGGGATGTTCAGCAACAGTTGTACCAGTTTCTGTCCCAGAGCACCATGGCAAAGATCCTTGGGAAGGATCCTGACATCACCATCCAACTCACATATGAGTTTATCAGTGAGCAGTGACACTCCCACCCCATGGTGCCAGGCAGTGTTTGTCCCCCACAGGAGAGAGCCCATCACCCATTTCCCCATCTACATCCTGAGACTCACTGCTGACCAGGAACCTCACCAGACCGGCTTCAGAAACACCTTGATTACAGGAACAGTATCTCACAGAGAGTGGGTCGCCCCTGATACCCCAGCACCTTTCCCAGGATCCCACAGACAGTGGGTCGCCCCTGATATCCCAACTCCTTTCCTGAGATCTCACAGAGAGTGGGTCGCCCCTGATACCCCAACACCTTTCCCGAGATCCCACAGAGAGTGGCTCGTCCCCGATATCCCAGAACCTTTCCTGAGATCCCACAGAGAGTAGCTCACCCTCTGATATTCCAACATCTTCCCTGGGATCCCACAGAGAGTGGCTCATCCCCTGATATCCCATCACATTTTCCAGGATCTCACAGAGAGTGGTTCACCTGGGTTATCCGAATGCCTATCTCGGAATCCCACAGTGAGTGGCTCACCCCCTGATATCCCAACACCTTTCCCTTGTCTACAAGTCAAGAGTGTGACAGGACACTCCCACTACCTTGGCTGGGTTAGTCCATATAATCCAAATCCACCACATTGCCTGACCCCACAACCCACTCCCCACCCTTTGTCTGCAGGTCAGGAGGGTGGTGGGACACTTTACACTTCCCTGGGTGGGATTAGTCCTCACACTCTACATCACCAGATTACCATCTACAGGTCAGGGGTGTATGGAAAATCCCCATGTCCCTGGATGAGTGCTATTTTCTGTTATCGATGCTCTGTGATCCATGTCTCACTGTATCAAATCATTAAATTAAAACCCATAATTTTCATTGATGTTATTGCTGCCTGAATACAAACCCAAGAGAGAATTTACGTAAAATGTGCTATTTGTGTATCACATCATCCCTAACTTAGAGAGTCTGTGTTCCAGCAGAGAAAATTGAAAGGGAGGGAGCTTCACTCTGTGTCTGACCCAGGAATTGTGTGATGGGACAGTGTGGAGGGAACATCAACCTGTATCTGACCCCAGGAGTGTGTGCTGGGACAGTGTGGAGGGAGATTCACAGTGTGGAGGGAGATTCACTCTGTATCTGACCCCGGGAGTGTGTGATGGGACAGTGTGGAGGGAACATCAACCTGTATCTGACCCCGGGAGTGTGTGATGGGACAGTGTGGAGGGAGTTTCACTCTGTGTCTGACCCGGGAAATGTGTGATGGGACAGTGTGGAGGGAGTTTCACTCTGTGTCTGACCCGGGAAATGTGTGATGGGACAGTGTGGAGGGAACATCAACCTGTATCTGACCTCACGAGTGTGTGATGGCATGGTGTGAGGGGAAGCTTCATTCTGTGTCTGACCCTGGGAGTATGTGATGGGGTAGTGTGGAGGGAAGTTTACCCTATATCTGAATCCAGGAGATTGTAATGGGACGGTGTGGAGGGAGTTTCACTCTGTCTCTAATCCCAGTAGTGTGTGAGGGGGAGCTTCATTCTGTGTCTGACCCTGGGTGTGTGTGATGGAACAATGTAGAGGGAACATCAACCTGTATCTGACCCCAGGAATGTGTGATGGCACCGTGTGAGGGGGAGCTTCACTCTGTGTCCGACCCTGGGAGTGTGTGATGAAACTCTGAGGCAGGAGCTTCACTCTGTGTCCGACCCTGGGAGTGTGTGATGAGAAAACGTGGATG